>NC_057711.1:146113968-146137086 GCF_004010195.1 Chiloscyllium plagiosum | reverse complement strand
TTTCCCCCCCCCATTTCTGAGAGTCCCACTTGTCCAACGTCCCTTTACCTCGGAACAATGTTTTCCAATCAAATTTTGAAAATTCTTGTCTTATACCATTAAAATTTGTCTTGCTCCAGTTAAAAGGTTTAACTTTTATGAACGGTGTATCCGTTTCCATGAAAACTTTTCAAATTATGATCACTAGACCCGAAGTGTTAACATACTACCACCTCAGTCATTTGTCCTGCCTTATTAACCAAGTGAATGTCAAGTTTTGTACCTTCTCTGGTTGGAGCATTTGCGTATTGATGAACAAGATTTTTTTGAACACTCTTAATAAGTTCTTCGCCATTCAAACCTTTAACACTATGGTAGTCCCAATGAATGTTTGGAAAATTAAAATCCCCTATCATTACAATCTTTATTCTTACACATAAATGAGATCTGTCTAAATATTTTTTTCTTCAATTTCTCTCTCACTATTGGGTTTGATACAAACCCATCAAAGTGGTCATTCCTTATATCGAATTTCAACCCCATATACTGTCATTGGACATCTAAAACCCGGGGCACTGAGTTGCCAGCCCTGTCTGTCCCTAAGCCAAGTTTCTGTACTGGCTATGATTTCCTAATCCCATATCCCCAAACGTCCCTTGAATTCATCAGCCTTACCTGTAAACTCACTTGCATTGAAATAAACACAGTTTAATACTTCAGAGTTACTTCTTTCTCTGACTTGCTCTTGTCTGACTTTTCTAATTAGCTTGCTCTTTTCAGATTTATTACCGTCCTATGGTAGCTTTCTATTTATGATACTACTTACCTCCCTCTCTAATAGTTCAGTCTCCCTTAGTAGAACTAGCCATTCACTACTAAGATATTTGCCCCTTTCCAGTTCAAGTGAAACCTAACCTTTTTGAACATATCTTTGCTGTCCCAGAAGAGATCCCAATGATCCAAGAACCTGAATCCCTGAACATTACACCACCCCACCAGCCATTGATTTATCTCCTTTATCTTTTTATTCCTCCCCTTATTCGAGCTTGGCACTGGGAGCAAATCAGACTAGGTTAATGGGCGGCACGGTGGCACAGTGGGCGGCACGGTGGCACAGTGGTTAGCACTGCTGCCTCACAGCGCCTGAGACCCGGGTTCAATTCCCGCCTCAGGCGACTGACTGTGTGGAGTTTGCACGTTCTCCCCGTGTCTGCGTGGGTTTCCTCCGGGTACTCCGGTTTCCTCTACAGTCCAAAGATGTGCAGGTCAGGTGAATTGGCCATGCTAAATTGCCCGTAGTGTTAGGTAAGGGGTAAATGTAGGGGCATGGGTGGGTTGCGCTTCGGTGGGTCGGTGTGGACTTGTTGGGCCGAAGGGCCTGTTTCCACGCTGTAATGTAATCTAATCTAATCTAGGAACCAATTAGTCAACCTTGCCCACAAAATTGACCCACTTATCCCGACTCTCTTTTCTACAGTCAGTTGTGATTTAATGTGATAGGTTTATTCTTGTGCGATCTCATGTTGTAAGAAAATCGCGCAATAGCCATGCCATTTAAATAATGGGGCCAGAATCGCATTATAGCCAGTACAGGTAAGGAAATTTCGCGTTCTACGTCTTAAAAAAAAAAGGGTTCTTCAGTCATGTTAAATAAACAGTGTTATACAGAACTGACTGTATTTGTTTGCCAATTCTCTATCCATGCTATTGTACTACCTCCCAGCACCATGGGCTCTTAAGTATTTTACATTCACTGCTTCCATTTTATCAATCTTGCCTGTTACCACGTCAAAGAATTCTAGTAAATTCACCTAGTATGATTTCCCCTTAATGATGCCATCCTGACTGCCTGATTATGTAGTGTATTTTTTAAATGCTGTGCTATTACAGCCTTTATAATAGAAGCTAATATTTTCCCAAGAATAGTTAAGCTATCTGTCTATAGGTGCCTGATTTTTGTGTGCTTTCCTTTTTAATTGAAGCTATTACATAGGCAATATAATCAATTTTCCAATCTTCTAGGACTTTTCCAGAATGTAAGGGTTCCTAGAAGTTTACTACCAGTGTTTCCACTTCCAATGCGTTGTACTGTGATATCGCTAACTCCCTACATAATACACGTCATCTGGATTTTGTCAATATTTGCTTAAGCCCGAATTAGAGAGCATAGTTCTATAGCAAGATTTGAAGCTATGTGTTTGACCATGCAAAAGGCCTCCCTTGGTTTTGCATTAACTCATTGATACTTCAATACCAGATACAACAATCTTTTTGAAACTACTTATAAAGAAGTTAACTGTCTGTGGTTCTAATTCCTGCAGTTTGTGCTGCCTGCTTAGGTGCTAAAGTTCTTAATGCGATCACCATTACCTCAAAGAATGACAGATCCATTTCAGAGCAGCACTTAATAAATGAGTGGAGGTGAAAAAAGAATGGGTTTAAGCTCATTGAATTCAATCACTGTCAATTTGGAAATTTGGGCATTTACTTTGTTTTTAAAAACCATAAGATTTGTGGAAAAATGTGGGGAAACATTGAATGTTTATATATTACTACTTGAAGCTAGTGTACTTTTTACAAATTAGGTTTAGTCAGTCAAAATATTTGTTGATGTGACTCCAGACATTGTTTAACGTTATGATGTGATATTAAAAACTCTAGGGAGATTTATCATAGTGTTATTATAATCTAGTTTTTAGTAAACTGTGCCTCATACTTGATCTCTGTGGATCTGATTGACCTAACTAGAGTGTTTGGGGTGGAAAGTAAAGTGCATTGCCACCTTTACTATGTACGTATTTGCTGGAGTATAAATACAAACATCATTGCAATGTATATTTGAATGCCAACAATGTTTGGACTATAAGAGATTATAATCAGACATGTTACAGCTGTGATACCTTACGAATCGGAAGTATTTACCATTCTAATTCATTCCGATAGCATGATTATGACATGAGAGTGGACGACTTCCTTCGTCGCACTCAGGCAGTTGTCACCAATCGTCGAAGTAGACCCCGGGAAAGAGAGAGAGAACGAGAAAGACCTCGAGATAGCCGTCGCGACAGGGAACGTGATCGAGGCAGGGAACGTGAGCGAGAAAGGGAAAGGATGAGAGAAAGAGAAAGAGACAAAGAACGAGGAAGATACAGGAGATAACTCATTGGTTGAAGAAGCACTGCCCATTTTATTGTGTTTACAGTAGCAGAAAGGTGTTTAGAACTGTTCCTTTTTTATTTTTATTTTTTTAAGTTAAATTACATATTGGAACTTATGACCCTTGTACATCTATTGCTTTCATGCATGTGAGACTATATCAACTGAATTTTGAACCCAGAAGCACAGATTTTTGTAGAGGGATGTTTCGGGGGAGGGGTGTGGTTTTCTGATGATTTATTGTCATCTGTGAATGTTAGTGTCTAATCAAAAATATTTGCCCTCTATTCAGTTGAAAGCTGTGAGGAACAAATCTGCACTTGGCGTAGACTTTGTTGTATGTAGTTGCACATGGATTAATGAGGAAAATATTGCTGCTAATAAGTATGCAAGTTAAGTATAATGGGCTGATTGTGTGACCTTGTTATGTTGTAGCAAGTAACTTTTTTTTTAAACTCCATTTAGATTTCAACATTTTTCATTGTTAATGATGAAAGCAATATTCAGACACTATTACAATCCAGTTTTAACTTTTTTAACTGAAGAAATCCCTTGCTTAATAGCATTTAATCAATGCTAAAGTTCATTATTTTTCTCCCAAAATTAAAAAAGCACGCAGTGGCCTGATAGATTTACTGTAAGTTTATGGTAGAAAATTGTTACATTACCTTTAACTGCTAAACTTTTGTACAAAATAAATGAGAAAACTGATCACTTTCAGTGTGTGTTGCTTTATTACATTAAGAAGTGGTGTTGAAGAAAGTGATTATTACTTCCTTCCTTTGTACTTTCTGATGTAAAGTCGATATTCAGATAATGTCTTTTGGTATGGAAATGTTTCATGTAGATAGTCGGACCAAAATTTCTGAATTAATAAATTGTTAAATATGCTAATCTTATTTGCATGTCAAAGAAGTTTGGATGATTTTCATTTCCTAAAACATCCACACATGAAGATAGATAAATTGTTAACCTTAAGATTTTGTTCTTTATGCTTATAATTGTAATATCAGAGTTCTCTTGCTTCAAATTTAATAAATTTACAGGCTCTGGACTGTTCCTTTTTGACATTTGTCTCACGTTCCATGAATGTGAATTCTCATGTACTGGAATGATCTAATGTATAGTGATGTAATATTACAGTTGAAGGATTTGCAAAATGCCGGTTATGTTTTGGGAAAAATGGAATTAGAATGTCTTGTTACAGTGAAATTTCATTACAACAGCACTGCTTTTAATTATCTTGAAGTTACTGTTGCAAAGCTAAACAAGTTTTCTCAACTTAAGATGTGAAAGTGGCTTCCATTTAAATTCTTCAGCATCATATATATGGGAAGAAACAAAATGAAGATGTAAAAGGTGCACTAGGTGTAATCAAATTTTTAAGGGTGTCCTATGTCAATATTTTTGATTTTTCTTTACTCCTGAGCAAAGTTTTGCAATGGTTATATTTAAATGAGATTTTATGGAAATATGTTCGTGTTTTTAATTTAATGAGCTAATTACAATGCAAATGAGCTCAATGAATCAATTTCCAAAGATTGAAGGTGGTCAGTAATTGATGAAACATTACAGCCATTTTGTTGGAAATTTCCAGTGTTGTTAGTAATTGATTGGGATGGGCCTGCTGTGAAGAGATGCAAACATTTGAGAGACCAGCACACAGGAGTTGAATGGTCATAAACAATGGTCATGCTACATCAACCTGAAGAAGTTTGGATGCTAGATAGTAACTAGAAATTATTTTGATCAAAGATACGTAGCTATTAGTGTGAAGAAGCGATCACTTAATTTCTTTTGCGACAATAAACTTTGAAGACTGAATTAAGTAGTTATAACAGCTCTTACATTCACTTGCTATTTGTAAAATAAAACAGTTCATTGATTATTTTCTGGATTGCTTTCCACACTTTTCTGAAGGGTAAAACAAATTGTAAGTTTTATTTGCTTGTATCGAGAATGATATGTAGGCTAGTAAATTTACAGGTGTTTAGGTCAATATGTGTAGACATTTTATAATATCCCATAATAAGGTGTTGATCAGGCCCAAGAGGAAAGTTTTTAAATTGGCCACTGATTTAATTTCAGGAGTAATGTTTGCTATCGCACATGCCTTGGTAATCTTTTGTTTGGAATTATATTGGCTACCTAAATCTTAATCTTTGTTCCTTCTCCACTCCCACTCCCAACTACCATTATCTATGTTGCTATCTCTTTGTACTTATGAACATTGACATAATTGTACTTGCAGTACAATATCCCACTTCTAAAGTAACATGGGGAATTTGAAGCTGCAGATATGTAGTGCAGAGAAAAATGACACTACCTAGTGTTGAGTTATGAGGAAAGAGCGAAGGGATTTGGATATTTTTTTTGGCATTGGAAAGGAGTGAGAAGTATGATATCCAGAAGTACAAATGGGAAAAGCTACAGATAATAGCTCAAACTTTAGGGTTGTGCTACCTTTTTCTGGTCTCACCAGACAGATTAATCTCTCTACATAGCCTATTCAATGCCTTCATAATTTCAATATAATGCCCATATGCAATCTGCTCTCATGATGCAATTTTTTTGGATACAGCCCTATGTTTCATTAACCTTTCCAAGTGTTGTACCTGTTTTAATATTTGTGCTTATGGTCTAGTTTTGTCTACTGTCTAGCCTTTTTGACGCATTATTGCTCTCATCTGCAATTTTATTGTACCTACCTTTTATCAATGTTATTAGCAAGACATATTATACTCAGTCATTTAGAAAGAAGAGTCAATAAATGACTACACTAAAGATGGTTGGGGCACTATTCTTGCTTGAATATATACATCTATTCCCTGCTACCCAACAAATCCTCTATCTAAATAATGTTGCTTGCAATTCTATTCAATGTTTTATTCATGTTGCTTGTTCAAAACTTGAATGTTTTACAAAAATCTCTACAAGTAACCTTCCCTCTTTTTGACTATCTTAAGTTTCTTTTAAAAAGCTTCAAATGACTATCCTTTATTAATTAGGCCATGTTGGATTTCTGAAGCCTAACTGCTTTCATACTGTAAGTGTAAATATAATTCTGAGCTAATATTGCATATTGTCACTAAATCTGAAATGTGCCAGTTGTGGGGTGCGGCATGCAAGGTAAACTTAGAGGCAGCAAATAATGTGATAGAACCTGGTCTCAGATTGTTGAGGTTTTTGGAAACATCTGTATCATTTATTAGTAAGGTGCAGCATCATCTGAACCTGCTGACTGCATTCAATTTTGAGCAGCAATCTTTTTTAAAAATTCAAAATAGACAACTTGAGCATGACCTCTACATCCAGGAAGTCGAACCAAGAGATCCTGTGGCTGCAAGTTGTCAAAATGGGCAGCATGGTGGTTCAGTGGTTAGCACTAGGGTTCAATTGTGTGCAACTGTGTGGAGTTTGCACATTCTCCCCATGTCTGCATGGTTTCCTACAGGTGCTCTGGTTTCCTGTGTGGGTTAGTTGGCTTGGCCATGCTAAATTACCCATAGTGTCCAGGAATGTGCAGGCTAGGTAGATTAGCCATGTGAAATGTAAAGCTGCAGGGATAGAGTAGGGGGATGGGTCTGATTGGGATGCTGTTTGGAGGGTAGGTGTGGACTTGATGGGAGGAATGGCCTACTTCCACACTGTGGAGATTCTATGATCCTATAGGATAGAAGTAGGCAATTCAGCTCCTAGAGACTGCCCTGCCTGATCACATCTCTGCCTCAACTCCACTTTGTCCGTTCCCCATAACTCTTTAACCCATTACTAATTTTAAATCTATCTCCTCCATTATTCAGTGTTCCAGCATTCACTATAATCCACAGATTCATAACCCTTTGAGAGAAGAAATTTCTTTTCATCTTTTTATACATTTGCCACCAAGTTAGCTGTTGTCAGTGACCTTTAATAGCAATGAGACACTTGACCGGGTGAATTCACAAGTGGGGAGATATAGGAAAAGGTGGCAGAAAAGGAAAAAATGATGGTTGTGAATGTACAATATATCGACTGTTTAGAAGAGGAATTGCTTTCCTTCCAGGTCTGCCTTTATTGATGCAGAAGCAAAAGTTATTTGCTTTTTCTATGACGAGGAGGTAGCATCAGCTCCCTTACTGAGTTGCAATAAATATTTTTACCTTTTTAAATAGATTCATGGGTGCAGATGTATGCCCATTTTTAATTGCCATAGCCTTGCAACATCAGTACAACTGAGTAGTTTGCTCAGACATCCCTAATGAAGGTTTTATGCCTGCAAAGTCGATTCTCCTGTTCCTCAGATGCTGCCTAATCTGTGCTTTTCCAGCACTACACCTTTTAACTCAGACCATTTGGTGGAAGTCAAGAATCAAGCACACAGGTATGGAGTTACTTGGTAGTTAGTCCATGTGAGAACGGTAGGTTTTCCTTCCCTAAAGCATGTTAGTGAACCAATTGGTTTAACAGTAATTGGGAATGATTTCATGACCAGTATTAGTTTTTAAAGTTTAAATTTTACCATTTATCATGGCAGGATTCAAAGCAATGTCCCAGAAAGTTAGCCTTAATTTCTGAATTTCTAAAAAATCCTTCTTAAATGTAACTATAATAATGAAAAATAATTAAAAGGAGCCATTTGCAAGGCTATCTTACCTGAAAGAAACAGAATTATGTTAGCATTCGCACCAAGAACAAAGTATGATATCAAATATAGAAAGAATAAAGGTGTATAGTTTTGATTTTTTTGAGTTCTTGAGGTTTTAAGATTGTTTTAAAAGGAAGGTATAATTTAATTATTGACTTGTATCCCAAGTCAGCAGGGATATTTGCTTTGAAGAGACGCTGGGTTTTAGTGTAGTGCTGGGAGGGTGTTGGATATAAGAAGTTCTTCAACCAGTGCTGGTCTCGTGATATTACCAGGGTCATTTGGAACATAGGATTGTAAGTTGTCCATCAGACCATTGAGTGTTTTCTGCTACCCTTCAATGAGATCATGGTTGATCTGATCTCTATCCTAACTTCTGTATATTCTGCCTCCATTCCATAAATATTTTGCAATAGCAAAAACAAAATATCAGATTTTAAATTGCTAAATGAGCTAGCTTCAGCTTTTTTATTTTTCTTTGTAGTTTCCAAATTCTCTCTTCAATTGCCTGGTTCTGAATTCAGTCAAAGATTTGTTCCTTCATAATAAAAGCAAAGAAATGCAAATATTGTACATCTGGAACTAAAAGAAAATACTGGAGAAACTCCATATCTGTAGGGCTTTGAGTCCAGTGACTGAGGTGGGAGTTATGTCCCATTTTATGGAAAATTGGCATCAGTTTTGGAACTGGGCAGGATCTGTACTCATGGGATGGTGTCCACCTAAACTGATCAAGAACCAGTGTTCTAGCGAAAAGGATAAATAGGGTCGTCACTAGGACTTTAAACAAGTTGGGGGGGGGGGGTTAGAGGGAGGGAAAGCGACGGAGTGTAGAGTCAGGTATGAAGATAAGCAGCAGGTTAGCGTGTGCAGATGAGAAATGAAGCAAAAAGGAAGGATAACTTAGGACATATTACTAGAGATGTTGGAAATAATGAGGATAAGAAAATTAGCATTCAGGCGTTTTACCTGAATGCTCATGGTATTCATAATAAGGTAGATGAATTAATGGAACAATCATCATGAACGATTATGATGTGGTAGGCATCACAGAGACATGGTTGCAGGGGGTTCAGGACTAGCAGTTAAACATCCAAGACAGGGAGGCGGGGATGCCTCGTTAGTTAGGAATGAAGTTAAATCTACGGGGAGGTCGTGCTGACAAACCTGTCAGATTTCTTTGAAGAGGTAACAAGTAGGTTAGACCAGGGAAACCCAGTGGATGTTATCTATGTAGACTTCCAAAAGGCCTTTGATAAGGTACCTCATGGGAGGCTGCTGAGTAAGGTGAGGCCCCATGGTGTTTCGGGGTGAGCTATTGGCATGAATTGAGGATTGGCTGTCTGATAGAAGGCAGAGAGTTGGGTTAAAAGGTTCTTTGTTGGAATGGCAGCTAGTGACAAGTGGTGTCCTGCAGGGTTCAGTGTTGGGGCCGCAGCTATTCACTTTATATATTAATGATCTGGTTGAAGAGACTGGGGGCATTCTGGCGAAGTTAGGTGAACAGGCAGGTAGTACTGAATAGGTAGGGAGGCTGTAGAAAGATTTAGACAGTTTAGGTGACTGGTCCAGGAAATGGCTGATGAAATTCAACGTGAGCAAATGCGGGATCTTGCACTTTAGAAAAAAGAATGCAGGTATCGACTATTTTCTAAATGGTAAGAAAACCCATAAAGCCACAGTACAAAGGGAGTGCTACTCCAGGATTTTCTAAAGGTTAACTTGAGGGTTGAGTCCATGATTAAGAAAGATAATGTAATGTCATTTAACTCAAGAGAGTTGGAATATAAAAGCAGTGATGTACTTCTTAGACTTTAGAAAGCTCTAGTCAGGTCCCATTTGTAATATTTTGTCCAATTTTGGGCCGCACATCTCAGGAAGGATGTACTGGCACTGGAGCATGTCTCCAGCGGAGATTCGCATGGATGATCCCTGGAACAGTAGGCCTAACATACGATGAATGGCTGAGGATCCGAGGCTTATGTTCATTAGAGTTTAAAAGGTTGAGGGGAGATCTAATAGAAGCTTACAAGAAAATGCATGGCTTAGAAAGGGTCGACGCTGAGAAGGTGTTTCCGTTAGGCGGGGATTCTAGGACCCATGGGCACAGCCTTAGAATTCGAGAGGGTCAATTTAGAATGGAATTGAGACATTTCTTCAGCCAGAGTGGTGGGCCTGTGGAATTCATTGCCACGGAGTGCATTAGAGGCCGGGACGTTAAATGTCTTCAAGGCAGAGATTGATAAATTGTTGATCTCGCAAGGAATTAAGGGCTATGGGGAGAGGATTGGTTAGTGGAGGTGAAATGCCCAATGGCCATGATTAAATGGTGGAGTGGACTCGATGGGCTGAATGGCCTTACTTCTACACCAATGTTTTATGGCAGCCAAATTACAAGCACCTGCAATCAACAATTTATCAATCTGATCACCTGTTTGTAATATTGACTGGGGGATAAATATTCTCCAGGGGCACCAAGGATAACTCCTCTGATGTCTCTTGCAAATATGCCAAGGGATTTTTTTAACATCTATTTAAACAGGTGAATGATGACATAACTCCACAGAAGCTAATAGCCTGTCAACAAATTACCCTTTATTTACATGTGTATAGTTCTTGACACTTCTGGCTTCCTCAGAGTGAACAGAACCTCTGACATTCCTGTTTAAATCTGTCAGCCAAAGCTCCCTGACGGGATCAAGTTAACAGCCCCAAACAGGGGACTCATAATATGAGTTTAACTTGGCTGACCTTATTACAACCACAGCATCCCTCCCTAAGTCCAGTGTGGTAGGCTTGTCCTTTTTCTAGTAGCCTCACCTGGGGCATTTCTGATTCTGTTTCACTTCCTTACGTCTTGGCTATGAGACCCTTTCCAAGGCTGACCCTATTTCAGTAGCAGATATAAAGGAGCCAGGATGGAGGCCAGGTTACATTTCAACTTTCCATAATAATTTACCAATCCAAGTAAAGACCTCAGTTATGGTACAGATGTAGGAATCAGTGCATCTTTGATCGTCCTCACTTTATCTTCCAAAGGATGTAATCTGGCCTTGTTGCTTCTGTAGCCCTTACCTTGGAAAAATTCTCTAAGTGCTCCTTATTGGACTTCCCTGTTATTAGCAAGTCATCCAGATAAATGGTGACCTGGGTAGACCTTGTAAAATCTTCTCCATTATCCACTAAAACAAAATGGCAGTCTCACATAATGGTATAAACCCTTATGATTAGTTGTAGCATGCTTCTGGGAATACTTATCTAACCACGATTGCATGTATGCGTGGCTCCTTTGTGAAGGAGAGCCCACCACTAGCTTTGTGTACAAGTCCTCTGTGAGGGATTGGGTATTTATCCAGCTGCAAGAAACCATTTACCTTTTGTTTAAAATCCCCATTAAGACCAACTGATCTGCCAGGCTTCACAATCTGTACACCTGTGCTGCCATTCCGTCAACTGGGCGGTAACAATTGGCATATTCTCTTGGATACTTTTGTGGTGTGATGCTGTCAGCTATTCAATGATGCTTATGAACATTAGATGGAATTTATTTCAGCTCTGCACGCAGAGTAACTCTTTGTTCTGTGTACGCAGGCAGCATTCCTGTTGTATTGTCTGATCAATCTTTTTTCATTGTAATTGACATTTGTATATTACCTTTATACGTGTTAGTTATGATGAAACATTTGATCTGATAACACAACAGGAAAGCTGTCTGCAAACAGAATAGTGAATCACTGACCAATACTTTTGAACCACAGTGTACTGGCTCAGAGTAATCTAGTAGAGTATTAGAATAGAGCAACACTTGGGAGTAGTGGAAACCTGACTTAAATTTATTCTTCACCAAAGATCTGTAAATTGGTAGCCAGACTTGCCTATAGCACAACGGTCTTTTGTTTCCGATGTTCTGGGAACATGAAAGAGGTTAGATAAATGTAAGTTTGTACTTCTGGTTGCTAAAGGGTTGTGTAAGGTAAACCAACTCGGGTTGGAGTAAATCCAGTAGAGTTTGGTAGAAATGAAGTCCAACACCTCATTCACTCCTTGTTCCTTTGCCAATGGCAGTGAAGTTTACCTTACCAAGGTAGTTGTCATTTTACTGGGAAAAGGACAGCTTAAAATATCGATCCTGTATTCAGTGAGTGAAGATGGTGACGTGCCGGATGATTGGAAAGCCACTAATGTGCCTTTAAGAAGGGATGCAATGAAAAGTCTAAGAACTATAGACCTGAGAGCCTGACTTCAGTGGTAGGAGGCGATTCTGAAAGATAAGTTTCATATGCATTTGGAGGGGCAAGGGATGTGCATTAGGGATAGTCAGCACGGTACTGTGCGAGGGAAATCGTGTCTCACAAAATTGAGTTTTTTGAGGAAGTAAACAAGAAGATTGAGGACAAAGTAAACGTTGTTTACTTGAACTTAAGTAAAACCTTTGACAAGTTGCACATGGTGAACTAATTAGTCAAATTAGCTCACATGGGATTCATGATAAGCTTGCAAATTGAACGCAAAATTGGTTTGATGGCAGGGAATAGAGAATGGTGGTAGAAGATTGTTTTTTGGACTGAGGCCTGTTGTGAATGGTGTTTGACATGGATTGGTGTTGGGTTCACTTTTGTTTGTCATTTATATAAATGATTTAGGTGAGAACATAGAAGGCATGGTTAGTAAGTTTGCGGATGACACCAAAATTGATGATTTGGTGATGCCGGTGTTGAACTGGGGTGTACAAAGTTAAAAATCGCACAACACCAGGTTATAGTCCAACAGGTTGGAAGGAGCGGCCCTCCGAAAGCTAGTGTGCTTCCAATTAAACGTGTTGGACTATAACCTGGTGTTGTGATTTTTAACCAAAATTGATGATATAGTGGACAGTGAAGAAGGTCATCAAAGATTATAAGGGTATATTGATCAATTGGGTCAATGGGCTGACAAGTGGCACATGGAGTTTAATTTGGATAAATGCGAGGTATTGCATTTTGATATAAAAATAAGGGCAGGGCTTATACAGTTAAAAGTAGAGCCTTGAGTAGTGTTGCAGAACAGCGAAACGCAGGAGCTTAGGTATGTAATTCTTTGAAATTTGAGTCACATGCAGATAGGGTGGTTAAGATGATGTTTGGTCAGTTTGCATTCATTGCTCAGACTTTTTGAGTACAGTATAGGAGTTGGGAAGTCATGTTGAGGTTGTACAGGATGCTGGTGTGGCCTCTTCTGGAGCACTCAGTTCAATTCTGGTCATTTTGTTGTAGGAAAGATATTAAGCTGGAGAGAGTTCAGAAAACATTTACCAGCATGTTGCTGGGAATGGAGGGTTTGAGTTATAAGCAGAGGCTGGATAGGCTGGGGAGCAAAGAAGGTTGAGACGTGACTTTTATAGAGGTTTATAGAATCATTAGGGGCATAGGTAGGGTGTCTTTTCCCCTCGGCTGGTGGATTTCAAGACCAGGGGTATATTTTTTAAAGTGAAAGGAGAAAGATTTTAAAAAGATATGAAGGGTAACTCTTCTCCCCCACAGAGTGGTTCATGTGTGGAATGAAGCTTTGGGTGTGGGTAGAGTTACAATATTAAGACTTTTAGATAAGTATATGAATAAAAAGGTTTGGATGGATATGGGCTAAGCGCAGGCTGGGAGGACTAGCTTAGTTTGGGATTAAAGTCACCATGGACTGGTTTCAATGACTGCCCTTTACAAAAGTAACCTAAGAAGCTTCACAGGAAATAAACAGACAGAATCTAGTACTGAGCCAAAGAAGGGCAAAGTGACTGAAAGCTAAGTCACTTTGATAGATTTTAAATTGGTTCTTATGAAAGGAGAGGGACCGTTTTAAGGAAGGATGCTGGAGCTTAGGACAAACCGAGCTGAAGCAGCAGGGCATTGTGGGGGTGAGGGAGCGGCAATGGGTGTGGGGATTACGCAGGAAATAGCATGCTGGCCCAAAGTTTGACAAACGCTGAGCGTTTGGCGAGTTGCAAAGCCAGAGAACATTGGGGTGAGAGAGAGGAAGGTGTTCCTAGTGTCAGAATATATATTGGCTATACTCATTCAAATAATACAGAAAGATGGTGAATAACAAATACTTGGAAGATGCCACTGGTGAACTGACCCTGCACAGAGTGACTGTTTAATAATAATGGCAATCATAACTCATGTATTTTTGTAGTACCTATGACATTAATAGAAATGAATGTTTCAGGGTGATGCAGATACAAAAATAATCAGCAAAACCCACAGTGACCCATCTCTGTTGAGGAATCATTTTTGTAGGTATTAGCATAATTGAAGATGTTGCTGAATTTTTTTTTTGTATTTGCATCACCCTGATGTGAAGATCTTCATCAATCAGTAAAAACAAAAAAAAAACACACCCCTCCCAAAAAACCCTCTCCTCTCAGGTTGGCACCCCTAGTGAAGGGGCCAGGAATCACCATCATTCCCTCAATTTCTAAGGAAACCACGTTAGGAGATTGGACCGTGCCTGCTTCCAACCAGCTTCCAATCCTGTGCATATGTGCAATGGTGTCATGATGCACCATAACATTAGTAGTGTCGAAGGGAGCGTCTTTGTTGGTCTGATGGGAAGGGGAAGTCCTGTTGGTATTTTTATGGTGGTGGGTGTCGCTCACTGAATACAGGGGTCAGTATTTTCAGCTGACAGTCCCTTTCCTGTGTTAATGACTGCTATCTTCGAAAGGTGCAGTTCATCACCATTGGCAAAGGAACACTGAGTAAACAAGGCGTTGGGCTTAATTTCCACAATCTCAGACCCAGATTGGTTTACCCTGCTCTATCCTTTATCAAGGAAAAGTACAAGGGGTGCTACACAAATGTAAGTTTTCTTCAAGAAGTGAAATAGAAATGATTGGGTTGCAGACCTGTGTAGGAGCAGAGGAAGAAGAAAAGTAATTCTGACTATTACAGATTCACGCCAGCTATCAGATTCTATGTTTGAAAACCACACCCAAATGTCACATTGTCACTCAATAGTGGCATCTCACACTATGTAGTTTCTGGGCAGATCTCTATTATTAGTGGTTTGGAAAAACAGAATTAACAGAGCATGAATTCCTGTATCTCAGTGCAAAACATACAATACAGGGAAAACCTGCTGAAACTACTGTTGTGAAATAACAACCAAGTAGAAAGAACTGAATGCTACACACTCAGATTAGATCACAAAGTAATCACAGATGAGTTAAAATCTTGGCTCATCTTTAGTTGATTCACCTTGAACAATCTTGACCTGCATTCCCCCAATCGACATATTCCCTTGCTTGATTTCAGGGATTTTGGTTGCACTAGTTTGATCTGGATATTCATTCTACACGTTAATTAGCTTTTGTGTGATGTCAAGTTTGCTCATACTAGTGTATCTTATTTTCTAATCAATCTGTTCAGAGATATTCCTACACACGTCTGGAGCAAGTGACCTGAACCCGGAGCTTCAAACATGTGGTCTGCCAGTTCTGTGCGTAGTCCTGGCAAATGCAGCATTTCACTAATCGAGAGATTAGCTCTAAACATAAAAAAATTGGGGTAACACTACCTTTTTCAAATATGAATCAATATGGACAGTTCATATTTGACTCTTCCCTCCTCTTCCTTTACTTTGTTGTTTCCATTTCTGGGAATAGTCTGTCCACCAATATCTATTACTTAACCACTGACTCCCACTGTTATTTAATTACACTTCCTTACCTTGTACTTCATGTCAGCACTCCAATTCATTCTCCCAGTTTCGCCATCTCCGCTCTGATTACATCTTATTCCATTGGGGTGCCTGCAACGTGTTTTCCTTTTCCTCATTTGAGGACTCCTCTACACCACAGTTGAAAAGGCTCTCCGCTGTGTCTAACCCATTTCCTACAAATCTGTCCTCCCTCCCCCCCTTTCTGATCCACCCAGAATGATAGGCTTCCCTTTGTCATCACTTTCCACCCCACTAGTTTCCACACCCAAAGTATCCTCTGCCATTTCTGCCATCTGCAGCAGAATGCCAATACCAAACACACTGTCTCTTCCCTTCCACTGTCCACAATGTTGTGCTGAGAATGTTTCCCTGTGATACCCTGGTCAAATCCAATATGTCTGATGTTTACTCTACTTCCTGCAGAAGTTCAAACTGAGGAGGGCAAGCCTGTATCTGGACAGGACATTGTCTGCAAACCAGGGTTCTCGAGACCCATATGCTCCAGGAATGACCACTGAGAGGTTTCCTGGCCAACAAAAAATTAAATTGCATTTACTTAAATGCAAGAGGCCTAACAGGGAAAGCAGGTGAACTCAGGGCATGGTTAGGAACATGGGACTGGGATATCATAGCAATTACGGAAACATGGCTCAGGGATTGACAAGACTAGCAGCTTAGTGTTCCAGGATACAAATGCTACAGGAAAGACAGAAAGGGAGACAAGAGAGGAGGGGGAGTGGTGTTTTTGATAAGGGATAGCATTACAGCTGTACTGAGGGAGGATATTCCTGGAAATAAATCCAGGGAAATTATTTGGATGGAACTGAGAAATAAGAAAGGAATGATCACCTTATTGGGATTGTACTATAGACCCCCTGATAGTCAATGGGAAGTTGAGAAACAAATTTGTAAGGCGATCTCAGCTATCTGTAAGAATAATAGGGTGGTTATGCGAGGGGGTTTTAACTTTCCAAACATAGACTGGGACTGCCATGGTGTTAAGGGTTTAGATGGAGAGGAATTTGTTAAGTGTTTACAAGAAACTTTTCTGATTCAGTATGTGGATGTACCTACTAGAGAGAGGGGAAAAGTTGACCTACTCTTGGGAAATAAGGCAAGGCAGGTGACTGAGTGTCTGTGGGGGAGCACTTTGGGGCCAGCAACCATAATTCTATTAGTTTTAAAATAGTGATGGAAAAGGATAGACCAGATCTAAAAGTTGAAGTTCTAAATTGGAGGAAGGATAATTTTGGCGGTATCAGGCAAGAGCTCTCCAAAGCTGATTGGGAGCAGATGTTCACAGGTAAAGGGATGGCTGGAGAATGAGATAACTAGAGTCCAGATACAGTGTATTCCTGTCTGGGTGAAAGGAAAGGCTGGTAGGTATAGGGAATGCTGGATGACTAGAGAATTTGAGGTTGTGATTAAGAAAAAGAGGAAGCATATGTCAGGTATAGACAGGAGAGATCGAGTGAATCCTTAGAAGAGTATAAAGGCAGTAGGAGTATACTTAAGAGGGAAATCAGGAGGGCAAAAAGGGGACATGAGATAGCTTTGGCAAATAGAGTTAAAGGGAATCCAAAGGATTTTTACAAATACATTAAGGACAAAAGGGTAACTAGGGAGAGAATTGGACACCGCAAAGATCAGCAAGGCAGCCTTTGTGTGGGCCTGCAGGGGATGGGGGAGATACTAAACAAGTATTTTGCATCAGTATTTACTGTGGAGGAGGACATAGAAGATATAGAATGTAGGGAAATAGATGGTGACATCTTGAAAAATGTCCATATTACAGAGGAGGAAGTGCTGGATATCTGGAAGTGCATAAAACTGGATATATCCCCAGGACCTGATCAGGTGTACCCTAGAAGTCTGTGGGCAGCTCGGGAAGTGCTGGGCCTCTTGCTGAGATATTTGTATCATTGGTAGAGGTGCTAGAAGATTGGAGGTTGGCTAACGTGGTGCCACTATTTAAGAAAGTTGGTAAGGACAAGCCAGGCAACTATAGACCAGTGAGCCTTTTGTTATAGGGAATCCTGAGGGACAGGGTGTACATGTATTTGGAAAGACACGGACTGATTAAGGATAGTCAACATGGCTTTGTGTATGGGAAATCATGTCGCACAAACTCGATTGAGTTTTTTGAAGTAGTAACAAAGAGGATTGATGAGGGTAGAGCAGTGGACATGATCTATATGGACTTCAGTAAGGCGTTCAACAAGGTTCCCCATGCGAGACTGATTAACAAGGTTAGATCTCATGGAATACAAAGAGAACTAGCCAATTAGATACAGAACTGGCTCAAAGGTAGAAGATAAAGGGTAGTAGTGGAGGGAGTTTTTTCAGACTGGAGGCCTGTGACCAGTGGAGTGCCATAAAGATCGGTGCTGGGTACACTACTTTTTGTCATTTATACAAATGATTTGGATATGAACATAGGAGGTATAGTTAGTAAGTTTGCAGATTACACCAAAATTGGAGGTGTAGTGGACAGCGAAGAAGGGTAACTCAGATTACAATGAGATCTTGATCAGCACTGCTTAATGGGTACATATTTAAATGCTGTGTTTTGCCACATGGTTCAGTGGAATCTTTTATATCCACCTGGGAAAGCTGCAACAATGCAACACTCCTGCAGCGTTTTACTGGAATGTCAGCCTCATTTCACACTCAACTCTTGTATGAATCCGTTTTTCTGTCCCTAATTTGTCCACTAATGATTTTCGCTGATGTTTCATTTCTGTCATACTGTTAACTTCAGTTCGTATTTCTAACTGGCTTCTGTGTTGATCTGTGCTAATTACTTGAAAGAAAGTGATTTTTTAAAAAAAAGTAAAATAACTTTTGTCATTCTTATTCAGATTGAGAAATGATGCTAAGATTCTTCTTATCGGAATATTTCTTAACCTGTTCTACCCAAGTGACCATAGCTGTGGACCTTTCTTGCTGTAGCAAAATAGTCATGTCAGGGAACTGGTAATCCACAGGCCCAGACTCATGCTCCATGGGTTCAAGTCCCACATGGAAGCTGATTGAATCAAATTCAATTAATAATTCTGAAGTATAAAACTAATCTCAGAGTCGGTGTCATGAAACCATTGTTGCTTCTCATAAAAACACCTGGTTCACTAACATCATTTAGGAATGGAGATTGGCTATCTTTATGGATCTTTAGGAATGGAGATTGGTCTGGTTTGTGGGTGGCTGCAGACCCACAGCAGTGTAGATGACTCTTAACTGGCCTCTGAAATGGCCGAGCAAGTCACTGAGATAACGGGTATTTATGGATGGGCTTTGCCATCAAGGTCCACATCTCATGAAAGAACAAAGCAAAAGGGAGACCAATTCTGAGGAGAATTTATTGTATTCTGTCAAAATAGAGAATGTTTGAGCCACTGTTGGACAATACAAGGTTGACATCTTGTAGGGACACTAAGTTGGCTGAACAGCTAATTTGTGATGCAGAGCCAACTGCATGGGGTTACCATACTAAGCCAATGAAGCATCTGACTTAAATTTGCACAGTAACTAGTGGCACACCCCACCCCACACCCCCATTGTCAAGTAGGACTGGCATCACCTGATTGCCATTTGTGGAATTGAGCTAGTAAAAGTCTGTAATTGTTCTCCTGCAGAGACAAAAAAAACTGCAGATATTGGAACGCAAAGTGGATGGGCAGGTGGCTGGAGGGAGCACGGCAGCCTGGGCAGCATCATGGGGTGCGGAGGTTGGCGGTTTGGGTGTGGCCCTTCTTGGGGACTGAGGGTGGGTGTGGGGGGAGCTGCAGATGGCAGGGGGTGTGGGAGGATGGGGGAAGATTTTGGGTGGTGGAATAGTGATAGGTGAACACAGGTGAAGAGTGCGGCCTGATTGGTCGGTGGGAGGGGGGAGTCTGCTTGGTGGTTGGAGCAGGAAGTCAGTCGGGGAAGTGGGGGTGGGGGGGGTGCTGAAGGGAGAGTCGGGGGACTGAAGGGAGGGTTGTTTGAAATTGGAGAACTCAATATTGAGAGCTTCGGGCTGTAGGCTGCCCAGGCAGAAGACAAGGTGTTGTTCCTCCAAGTTGGGTTCTGCAGTTTCAAATAGCCTCCCTTCCCATTCCCGGCTCCCCTTCATTCCTGGGGCCGGTCCTCCCTTCTGTCTGCTGGCCGGGTTCGTTCCTCCCGTCGGCTGGCAGGGAGTGGCTCTGTCGCTGCCTCGCCACTCAGCCTTTCTGCCCACCCACCTCCACCAACCTCACCCCCAACCCCCTTGTCCTCAGCTCCCCTTGCACCCACCCTCAGCCCTGCGGGGGGGGGGGGGGGGGGGTTGCACGTGGAGTGTTGACTTTTCCACCTCTGGTGCTGCCTGGCTTGCTGTGTCCTTCTGGCCCCCTGTTTGTCTACCTATTATTCTCCTGGCATGCAGGAAGACAAAAGCTGCAAGCTTTGTCTGTTGTAAGTCTTAGAATAAAAATCCAAGGGAATTGGACATTGTCCCGCTTCAGAGCATACGAAGGATGATAGTGTTAATTGGCTAGGTTTTTCTGATCTGTTGAATCCCTAAAAACAACACGCTTCTTGTAAATTTGATTGCCGTGACATGATTCCCATCCTCTATGATGGCAGTGCCTTTAGTTTCAAACTACTTTAGACCTTGATATAAGCTTTGTAAAATTCATGTACTGCTTTGATCCATTTGATGTTGAAAAATGCAAGGTCATTGTAGGCTTCAGGAGGAAATTTATTCTTCAAGACGTTCATGTCGATGAGTCTTGACAAGCTTTTCTGTCACAACAGAATTAATGCTCAATCCACATTTAGCAAATCAAGACAGCACGGTGGCTCAGTGGTTAGCACTGCTGCCTCACAGCGCCAGAGACCCGGGTTCAATCCCAGCTTCGGCAACTGTCTGTGTGGAGTTTGCACATTGTCCTCATGTCTGCATGGGTTTCCTCCGGGTGCTCCAGTTTCCTCCCATAGTCACAAAGATGTGCAGGTTACGTGAACTGGCCATGCTAAATTGCCCATAGTATTTGGGAATGTGTAGCTTAGGTGCATTAGTCATGGGAAATTTAGAGTGGTAGAGGAATGGGTCTGGGTGGGATATTCTGCGGAGGGTAGGTGTGAACTTGCTGGGCCAAGTGGCCTGTTTCCATACTAGGGATCCTATGATTATAACAGATTCCTCAAAGGAGCATTAATGAAATAAAGATAACCTCACCTAATTTATCATTGTTTCAATCAAGATACAAAGAAAAGCAAATCAGAGCAGAACTTATACATTTAATGGTAAGGTCCAGGGGAGTGTTGCTGAACAAAGAGACCTTGGAACGCAGGTTCATAGTTCCTTGAAAGTGGGGTCGCAGGTAGATAGGATAGTGAAGAAGGCGTTTGGTATGCTTTCCTTTATTGGTAAGAGCATTTTGTCTAGGAGTTGGGAGGTCATGTTGCGGCTGTATAGGACATTGGTTAGGGCGCTTTTGGAATATTGTGTGCAATTCTGGTGTCCTTCCTATCGAAAGCTGTTGTGAAACTTGAAAGGGTTCAGAAAAGATTTATAAGGATGTTGCCAAGGTTGGAGGGTTTGAGTTATAGGGAGAGGCTGAAGAGGCAGGGGCTGTTTTCCCTGCAGCGTCGGAGGCTGAGGGGTGATCTTATAGAGGTTTATAAAATCATGAGGAGCATGGATAGGATAAATAGACAAGTTATTTTCCCTGGGATGGGATAGTCCAGAACTAGAGGGCATAGGTTTAGGGTGAGAGAGGGAAAAATATAAAAGGGACCTAAAGGGCAACTTTTTCATGCAGAGGGTAGTGTGTGTATGGAATGAACTGCCAGAGGAAGTGATGGAGGCTGGTACAATTGCAACATTTAAAAGGCACCTGGATGGGTATTTGAATAGGAAGGGTTTAGAGGGATATGGGCCAAGTGCTGGAAAATGGGACTAGATTAGCTTAGGATATCTGGTCGGCATGGATAAGGTAGACCAAAGGGTCTGTTTCTGTACTGTACATCTCTATGACTATGACTCTATGAGATGGGCCAATAGGCTGAGGAGTGGCAGATGGAGTTTAATTTAGATAAATGCAAGGTGCTGCATTTTGGGAAAGCAAATCTTAGCAGGACTTATACACTTAATGGTAAGGTCCTAGGGAGTGTTGCTGAACAAAGAGACCTTGGAGTGCAGGTACATAGCTCCTTGAAAGTGGAGTAGCATTGCGGCTGTAAAGGACATTGGAATATTGCGTGCAATTCTGGTCTCCTTCCTATCGGAAAGATGTTGGGAAACTTGAAAGGGTTCAGAAAAGATATACAAGGATGTTGCCAGGGTTGGAGGATTTGAGCTGGAGGGAGAGGTTGAATAGGCTAGGGCTGTTTTCTCTGGAGCATCAGAAGCTGAGTGGTGACCTTATAGAGGTTTATAAAATCATGAGGAGCATGGATCGGATAAATAGACAAGGTCTTTTCCCTGGGATGGGGGAGTCCAGGATTAGAAGGCATAGGTTTAGGGTGAGAGGGGAAAGATATAAAAGAGACTTAAGGGGCAACTTTTTCATGCAGAAGGTGGTACATGTGTGGCATGGGCTGCTAGAGGAAGTGGTGGAGGAAGTGGTACAATTGCAACATTTAAAAGGCATGTGGATGGGTATATGACTAGGAAGGGTTTGGGGGGATATGGACCCTGTGTTGGCAGGTGAGACTAGGTTGGGGTGGGATATTTGGACGAGTTGGACCAAAGGGTCTGTTTACGAGCTGTACATCTCTATGACTCTATAACAGAGCAGGCTTCTCCTCCCCTAGCTGAGCAATTGTACTTAGACATGGGGAAGGAAAGGAAGAAAAAACTTACTGAGGGCGCATAGGTGACACATAATTGCAACTAATGCTGTACTTTTGTAAAAGTATCTTTAATTGCAATTTTTAAAGTTCTGCTCTAGTTGACGTCTAGTTGATGCCATTGAATTGAATTGAATTAACTTTATTATCACATTCAAATGAGTACGGTAAAAAGTTTATAGTTCTTCACTTACAGCGCCATCTTAGGTACAAAGATACTGCGGTGCAGCTTCTTCAGTTATGAGATTAGTTACAGTGTAACAATGTCACCAATATACGGCACCATCTTAGTTACAGAATAGAGAAAAGAAGGAAAGACGTTACATTATAGCTGTACACAATGCAATAATAAGTCAGATAAACAAGAAGCAAAGTTAAAAAAGACAAACATTACAGTCTCTCTCAGGGCTCTCAGCAGCAGATCAGTGCAGGGCGCCTCTACGTGGTCTGACCAGTCACTTCCACCACACTCCACACTGGGCCGCTGCCTCTCCCCCCAACCACTCACTCCCCACTGGGCCGCTGCCTCTCCTCCCCAATCACTCATTCCCCACTGGGCCGCTGCCTTTCCCCCCCCAACCCCTCACTCCCCACTGGGCCGCTGCCTCTCCTCCCCAATCACTCATTCCCCACTGGGCCGCTGCCTTTCCCCCCCCAACCCCTCACTCCCCACTGGGCCGCTGCCTCTCCTCCCCAATCACTCATTCCCCACTGGGCCGCTGCCTTTCCCCCCCCAACCCCTCACTCCCCACTGGGCCGCTGCCTCTCCTCCCCAATCACTCATTCCCCACTGGGCCGCTGCCTTTCCCCCCCCAACCCCTCACTCCCCACTGGGCCGCTGCCTCTCC
>NC_057711.1:146028172-146110905 GCF_004010195.1 Chiloscyllium plagiosum | reverse complement strand
CGACGTTTCGGGCAAAAACCCTTCATCAGGAATACAGGCAGAGAGCCTCAAGTGTGGAGAGATAAGTGAGAGGATGGTGGGGGTGGGGAAAACATAGCATAGAGTACAATAGGTGAGTGAAATGTTGGGCCACAGGGCAGTGTGGCTGATTGGTGCACCAATCAAACACACCGCCCTGTGGCCCAACATTTCCATTCGCCCTCCCACTTTGCCGAGGACATAGAGGTCCTGGGCCTCCTTTACCGCCGCTCCTTCACCACCAGACGTCTGGAGGAAGAACACCTCATCTTCTGCCTCGGAACACTTCAAACCCAGGGCATCAATGTGGACTTCAACAGTTTCTTCATTTCCCTATGACTTGTCCTACTTTTCCACATCCATTGCACCCTCCCCCCGACTTATCACCTTCATCCCCTCCCCCATTCACTATTGTACTCTATGCTACTTTCTCCCCATCCCCACCCTCCTCTAGCTTATCTCTCCACGCTTCAGGCTCTGTGCCTTTAATCCTGATGAAGGGCTTTTGCCCGAAACGTCGATTTTACTGCTCCTCGGATGCTGCCTGAACTGCTGTGCTCTTCCAGCACCACTAATCTAGTAGTTCCACATCTGAGTCAAGGGCCAGGACTCTCGGCTTTAGAAGGACCAAATGCCTGACTATGTGGCTAAACCCTCTGGACTGAAATCAGATAAACCCTTTGACAGACTGTGACAGTTTCCCCTGATTAACTACAGTCCTCTTTCATCCCACTCAGCATGTATCCATTTTTACTTTAAGACAGAGCCATTTAATTAAAGCATATGTAATGAGTTTGTCACACAAGCTGCTGAAAATTTTCTGCATGTGACATTGGCTTAACAGTGTGCCATGCACCACCAACACATCTACCCACTTCACTGTTCAGTGCTCCTCGCCATAAAAAGCCATCTGCATTTCTCACTATGCTATAAAAAATGCAAATAAGGGTCATTTCTGTGCTCTGTGATGCGAAGTAACAGAGGTTGTCAGCCTGTAACTGAGCACTAAAGATCCTGTGTGATAAGAAACAGTGGGGCCCACACAGAGGTAGACAGCCTCTAATGCAGTGCTGACGTCAGTGAATGAGTGATAAGAAAACAATGTGAATCAATTGACAGCCTCTCAGTAAGCACAAAGTCATTGCTAAGAAAACAAGGTCAGTGCTGCAAGAGACAAGAGTGTGATGCTGGAAAACCACCCTGATGAAGGGCTTTTGACTGAAATGTCGACTCTCCTGATCCTCGGATGCTGCCTGACCTGCTGTGCTTTTCCAGCTCCACATTCACGACTCTGATCTCCAGCATCTGCTGTCCTCACTTTCACAGAGCTGCAAGGGGCAGCTGAGCAGATGCATGGGATGGTATCTGTTGGTTGACCTAGATGCAGTAGAACGAAGGGCCTGTTTCTATGCTTTTTAACTCTATACAATGCATGGAAATAAGTTCATCTTCACTCAGTGGTGAGATTCTGAAGTCAGTACTAAGAGTTTGAGGGGATAGTTGCGAAACACTTTCTCAACATCGAGATCCTGATATTTTTCGTTCTCTCAACTTTCTCACCATTGTCCATACCACATCAGAAGGGGAATATTCTACTCTCTGTAAAATTGGAAGAATAGCAACAGTACTATATTATCCTCCATAACTATATGATTGTTTTTCAAGTGACAATACTTGATACATAGCAGATAATATGGCACTTTTGTGTTTTTTTTTCTTTTTTTTTCTCCCCCTGATGCTCCTGTTTGTTTTAGTTTTTTTTTAAGCCAGCTACCTCAGAGCCAGCTCTCAGAGTGGGCAGAACCTCCGACACTCCTATTTTTTTTCAGCACCCATGTTGTGTGTGTGCAGGGTGTAAGACACAGTGAAAGACACAAAGCGTACAAATCTTTATTCAATTTCCACCACCAGGAAGAAAAGAAACACCCGAGTGGCCAGTGACAAGCAGTGCCCTTCACATCAAAGGGCAATGCTGTGTGATCAAACAGTGAAGGGGAGGGTAGGGATTAAATCAAACTAGAGTTGGACAGGGAAATAATTCACTCCAATCCTACACATTTGTGGTTTTTTTATTCACAAAGTGAAACATTGTGAATGCTTAACTATGAAGAATCGTCATTCAGATGTGATAATAAACCAAGATCCCATCAGCTGTTTCCAATACATTTTAAATATTTCTTGGTATTTCAAACAAGAGCAGGAGATTTCCCATAGGTCTGTGGGGTAATTATCCCTCAGCCCAGTAAAATAACTCCATAGAGGCCAGTATCCCATTACCAAGTCACTGTTCATGTATATGGAGAGTTCTTGACACTTATCCAGCTCAACTCTCAGAGTGAACAGGATGTCTGACACTCCTGTTCTTTTTTTCAGTTGTGCAGGTGTGAGACACAGTGAAAGACACAAGATGTACAAATCTTTATTCAATTTCCACCACCAGGAAGAAAAGAAACACCAGAGTGGCCAGTGACAAGCAGTGCCCTTCACATCAAAGGGCAGTGCTGTGTGATCAAACAGTGAAGGGGGAGGGCAGGGATTAAATCAAAATAGAGTTGGAGGGGGAAATAATCCACTCCACTCCCTGCAGCACCCACCTCTCCCTGAACAACTCCAGGGTGTCGGTGGACACCACATGCTCCTTTTCCAGAGACACCCGGGCTCTAACGTAACCGCGGAAGAGGGGCAGGCAGTCGGCCCTAATGATCCCCTCCACGGCCCGCTGCCTGGACCTATTTATTGTGTTGTGGCACGCCCGCCCAGTCAGAGTCAGTCCCTGACACAGATGGAAAGTCCCTGACACTGATCCAGCTCTCTCAGAGCCAGCTCTCAGAGTGAACAGAACCTCTGACACTCCTGTTTAATTTTTTTCACTACCGCCTAACTGCGGTTTTGCTTATTTTCACATTTGTTTTTTATTCAGTTTATTCTTGAAAATCTGTTCGTTCTTTACAATGAAGTTAATTCAACTTACTAACACCATCATGAAAGACAGTAATGATTAATTGGTTTTGCATATTGCCACCGTATCTTTTTATTCATAGATAGTATTATTTTTCTTGCATTTTTACATACCATTGAGAGCAGTGATAAAATAACTAAAAGAGTACTGTGCAAGTTTCCCTGAGATTCAAAGTGATTCTGATGAAGAGTCACTGGACTTGAAAAGATAACTCTGCTTTCTTTGCACATATGCTACCAGACCTGATGAGGTTTTCCATCAATTTCTGTTTTTGTTCACTTTTGCTTTACAGGTAGTTCTCCTATAACACAATGGTTACGTTCTTGTGCAACCCAACATTACAGAGAAATTGTACTTTAGGAACAGCGCTTAAAGCATTGGCGATGTAATCACGTTACAGCCAACACATGTTTTAAAAGTTTGTGCTTTAGAAACAGTGGCCCGAATTTGTCAATCGCGTTACAGATTTCTCGCATTAATGAAACGCGCATTATAGCAGAACGACCTATATACTTAAAAGGTGCAGGCAGTGCAACAGGAGGAGGGAAGGAAGGTCAGCTCACCAGCCATTTGCAGCAGAATGAATTGGATTAGACATTGGCATGTTTAGTTCTCTGAGGCGTGTGATCTTGGCGGAAGAACAGGCATCGTGCAACAAATTAATGTTAAGGTTGGAAGGTGGGAACAGATCAAAGCTTTCTAAACCAGTGTTTGAAAGGACATAATGAAGTGACAGGAAGTCAGAGGGATGCGGGCAGGGTGAGTGGCGTGTTGTCTCCTTAGGAGGGATGGCTTGATGAGCCCTGGGGAGCACATTAAGGATGGACCTCCTTCCCGTGCCCCATGAGCCTATATGCAGGAAAAGCTGCTGGTTCTATCTCCATAGTGGCAGGATGAAGCTATTGAGTGGGTATTGGTTCCCCAGTGAAGGGCCTGTGGTGGCTCACTGTTGGACAGCAGGGTACCCAGTACCATCTCTGTCGCTGTTAAAATCAAGGTGGGTGGGTAGGCAGGGACAGGTCACACGCTGGATTTAACATGTCCCTCACTCCTTTCTGTATTCACGTCCACTGGTGGGAGATTACAAACTCTAACCCATAATGGTGACATACACTTGTGCAAAGGTTGAGGACGACAACTGTTGAGTTGCATTTAAATGTTCTGAACATCCTTTGTTCGGGGTGGGAGTTCTGTAGTTAGTGCCCCAGGCAGCTGAAGGTTCAGCCACTCAACTTTGTGGCGAAGGAGTTGGGGAGTGCACAAGGTGAACACAAACTAATCACGAGGGCTGAGAAATGTCACTCTCAAATATCACTCATTGATTTAGAGCTCATTTTAAATGTAACCTCATTCTCTAATTTAGTAATATCCACAAAAACAAAAAGCCCAGGAATTGAAGACTATGAGCAAAAATGTCTACTTGTGAAAAAGATTATTGGGGTTATGAATGCCTCACTGACACGTTTTCACATCACTCAAGAGTAACAGGCAGGATTTTGCCATGGGATTTTGGATCCTCACCCAGCTGTCAGGATGGGTTCGGCGTGGATCCAGAGCCCCGCACGAGCTAACAGAGAGCTTTGGCTCAGACTCTTTCCAGGAGGCAGCCTCCTGTTTGGCTCCCCCAGACACATCATTCATAAGGGCAGCTTCTCATTCCTGCTGGCTAGGTCTGAGCTCACTTGACAAAGTGGGCATTGTTGAGGCAACTCGAGATTGTGAGGCGTTGGAAAGGTAAGGTTTAAGTTAAAATTCTGATGAGATTAACAGGCATGCTCTGCCGGATGGTTGATTTGAGCTGGGCGGACATATTTGTTGCATGCGACCAAAACACCCCAACCTCCAGCTCTGATGATCCTCTGGGACATTGCATGGATGATGCCTTCATGAAACTCACCCTTTGCAGACTTCCTTTGTGTGTTTGGGGTGGCTGCTCCTCATGCCTGTATGAATTTAAATTGGCTAGCCACACACGGTCCAGCTGGTCCTGCCACTGGGAGTTTTCCCTGGCTGTAGATTGTGTTGGGAAGCCCTCCTGGTACAACTTTTCATGACATTTCCTGCTCCCCCATTCCTCTCAGTCGTGGTAAAATCCCATCCAAATTTGAAAACACAGGTCTAAAAAGTAAAATCACATTGTTTTCTGATAATGCAGCAGTGGTGCATCACTACACAATAATAAATAGTGAATAGGAATCAACTTATAATTCATGAATGGAGAATGTTCATTAATCCAGGAACAGTACAAATTGGACCATTTCTCATTGGAACCATTTATACTCCAGTCTGCTCCTGCACCCAGTCTCGCAGAGCTGTTACCCGGGCATAGATTCCAGGGAAACCAGGTCTGGCACATTGAAAACCAAAGCTCACGATTCCAGCAAGAAACCACTTTCCATCAGGTTGCATACAGGCTAATGGACCTCCAGAGTCACCCTGGGATAAAAACAAAACAAAATCAATATTGCATATAGATTATTGGCAGAGGGCATGGTTTAAGAATTAAGGGGAGCCATTTTAAGACTGAGATGAGGAGAAATGTCTTCTCTCAGAGGTTTGAGAGTCTTTGGAACTACCTACCGCTGACAGCTATTTGGGCAGAGCTTGTGTATCTTTAAAGGTGAAATAGATAAATTCTTGACCAGTACAGGAATCAAAGGTTGTGAAGAAATGCAGGAAAGAGGACATGGGGAATATCTGATCAGCCATATTCCTACTGAATGGTGGAGCAGGCCTTAAGGTTGAATGGCCAACTCCAGTTCCTATATCTAATGATCATTTGCCGGCGTGGTAGTCTCATTGAGCTTTTCAGAGGGTTTTGTGTCGCGAAGCCTCATGTGATCTCTCACCATATCCTACCAAACTCTTCTCATTTCGTACCTACTCACCCATATTCCTCTCATCCAATTCTAGCCCCATTTTAACACACACCCAGAACAACTGATGGAGTATCTGGAATTGACCAGAATCCTTGGTGTTCCTGCCATCTTTAAAAGGCCATTGTGCACACAGGCAAGCAGAATGAGTCTGGAGCTGCCCTGCACAATTCCTGAAATTCACCCTGAATGTAGGAAACAAGGGAAGTGTGACGGTGCACTTTGCAGGCCGGGGTCTGGAGGCCCTACTGAGTGGGGTGGTGCATAAACGCAAGTTCTCTTTCTGGAAAACTAGCAGAGGAGGCCCCAGTACCCGGCCGTGACAATCTGCTCCGAGGTTGCTACCCAGGTCAATGCATTCTCATCCCTCTGGTAGAATGCAGTTAGGTAGGAAGATTATCAATGACCTTATTCACTCTCCCGGCATTAGTGTCCTCTTGCTGAAATATAAGCATGCAATGCTGCAGATTTTGCTTCAACAATTAAACAGAAGTTTATTAAATAAGGAAATGAAAACAAAACAAAATAAACCAAAGCATCTACTTATGTTACAAATGTAATGATTTTTTTCAAACAAATAGTTGATATAGTGTCCCATTAATTCCAAAACACCCTTCTATATATTGAAATGAAATTGAACAGCTGAACACATGCACCAACAAGTTCTGGAACAGCTTCTTCTTGGCCATTATTAGACTGGCGAATGAACTGTCTGTTGGTTATGCTTTATGCATCTGCTGTGCAGTATCACCTATATGCTTCACGCTGTCTAAGCACCCTATGACCTGTATGTCCTTGTTTGCCATGATCTGCCTGTACTGCTCAAAAAGCAAAGGTTTTTGCTGTGCTTTGGTACACATGACTAGAATAAATCAAATCAAATGTATAGTGACCAAAACGCAGCCTGGTACATTACCCAAACACAATCATACAATATTTATGCCAGAGTGTCTGGATCCAACACCTTGATGGGTTTAAGACCATAAGACCAGAAGATGTAGGAGTGGAAGTAAGGCCATTTGGCCCATCAAGTCCACTCCGCCATTCAATCATGGCTGATGGGTATTTCAACTCCACTTACCCGCACTCTCCTCGTATTCCTTAATTCTTTATGAGATCGAGAATATATCAATCTCTGCCTTGAAGACATTTAACCTCTTGACCTCCACTGCGCTCTGTGGCAATGAATTCCACAGGCCCACCATTCTCTGGCTGAAGAAATGTCTCCTTATTTCTGTTCTAAATTGACTCCCTCTAATTCTAAGTCTGTGCCCACGGGTCCTAGTCTCCTTGCCTAATGGAAACGGCTTCCTCGTGTCCACCCTTTCTAAGCCATGCGTTATCTTGTAAATTTCTATTAGATCTCCCCTCAACCTTCTAGACTCTAATGACTACAATCCCAGGATCCTCAGCTGTTTGTCATATGTTAGGCCTACCATTCCAGGGATCATCCGTGCGAACCTTCCTGAAGTGTGGGGCCTAAAATTGGACACAGTATTTTAAATGGGACTGAACTGGAGTTTTATAAAGTCTTGGAAGCATATCGCTGCTTTTATATTCCAACCTTCTTGAGATAAATGACAAGATTGCATTCTCTTTCTTAATCACGGACTCAAACTCCTAGACTAGCACTCCCAGATCCCTTTGTACTTTGGCTTTATGAATTTTCTCACCATTTAGAAAATAATCCATCACTATTTCTTTTTTCCTAAGTGCAAGACCACATTTGTTCACGTTGAATTTCATCAGCCATTTCCTGGACCACTCGCCCAAACTGTCTAAATCTTTCTGCAGCCTCCCCACCTCCTCAGTACTACCTGCCTGTCCGCCTAACTTTGTATCATCAGCAAACTTTGCTAGACTGCCCCAGTCCCTCCATCCAGCTCATTAATATATAAAGTGAACAGCTGCGGCCCCAACACTGAATCCTGCCGGCCACCACGTGTCACCGGCTGCCATTCCGAAAAAGAACCTTTTATCCAACTCTCCGCCTTCTGTTAGACAGCCAATCCTCAATCCATGCCAATAGCTCACCTCGAACACCATGTGCTCTCACCTTACTCAGCAGCCTCCCATGAGGCACCTTATCGATGGCCTTTTGGAAGTCTAGATAGATAACATCCACTGGATTTCCCTGGTCTAATCTACTTGTTTCCTCTTCAAAAAGTTCTAACAAGTCTGTCAGGCATGACTTCCCCTTACTAGATCCATCCTGACTTGTTCTAATCTGAACCTGCACTTCCAAGAATTTAGAAATCTCATCCTTAACGATGGATTCTAGAATTTTACCAACAACCAAGGTTCGGCTATTTGACCTATAATTTTTCATCTTTTGTCTTGATCCTTTCTTGAACAAAGGGGTTACAACAGGGATTTTCCAATCATCTGGGACTTTTCCTGAATCCAGTGACTTGAAAGATCACAACAAATGCATCGCTATTACCTCGCCACCTTCCTCAGATCCCTAGGATGTAGTCCATTGGGGCCAGGAGATTTATCAATTTTTAGACCTTTTAGCTTTTCTAGCACTTTTTCTTTTGTAATGGCTACCATATTCAACTCTGCCCCTGACTTTCCTTCATTGTTGAGATATTACTCATGTCTTCCACTGTGAAGATTGATACAAAGTACTTATTAAGTTCTTCAACTATTTGCTTATCTCCCAGCACTAGCCTTTCTGCATCAATTTAGAATGGCCCAATGTCTACTTTTGCCTCTCGTTTGCTGCTAATGTATTGAAAGAAACTTTTATTATCACTTCTAATATTACTGGCTAGCCTACCTTCATTTTTGATCCTCTCCTTCCGTATTTCTCTTTTTGTTATCCTCTGTTTGTTTTTGTAGTCTTCCCAATCTTCTGATTTCCCAGTGCTCTTGGCCACTTTATAGGTTCTCTCTTTCTCTTTGATACATTTCCTGACTTCCTTTGTCAGCCATGGCTGACTAACCCCTCCCCTCTCTTCTTTGGGATGAATCTCTGTACAGTGACTTCAATTACACACAGAAACTCCTGCCATTGTTGTTTTTGCTGTCTTCCTCACTAGGCTCTGCTTCCAGTCGATTTTCATCCGTTCCTCTCTCATGTTCCTGTAATTACTTTTATGAAACTGTAACACCATTACATCCGATTTTGCCTTCTCTCTTTCAAATTGCAGACTGAATTCTACCATATTATGATTGCTGCCTCCTAAGTGTTCACTTACTTTAAGATCTTTTATAAAGTCTGGCTCATTACATTGCACTAAGTTCAGAATAATCTGCTCCCTTGTTGGCTCCATCACAAGCTGTTCCAAAATGTCATCCTGTAAGCATTCCATTAATTCCCTTTCTTTGGATCCACCAGCCACATTATTCACCCAGTCCATTTGCATATTGAATTCCCCCATGATCACCGTGACCTTGCCTTTCTGATATTGCCCTATCTATTTCCCGATACATTTTGCGCACCTGATCCTGACCACTGCTGGGAGGTCTGTACACAACTCCCATTATGGTTTTTTTGCCTTTGTGGTTCCTCAACTCCACTCACACAGACCCCACACCATCTTGACCCTATGTCATTCAGTGCCATAGTTTTAATCTCATTTTTAACTAACCTCCTATGCCCACCTCCCTGTCTTTTTGATAAGTTGTAAATCCTCGGATGTTTAACCGCCAATCCTGAACCCCCTGCAACCACATCTTTATGATCCCTACCACATTATAATCATTCACGATGATTGCGCCGTAAATTCATCTACCTTGTTACGAATACCATAAGCATTCAGGTAAAGCGCCTGAATGCTAATTTTCTTATCCTCATGATTTCCAACATCTCTAGTGATATATCCTAAGTTATCATTCCTTTTTGCTTCATTCCTAGTCTGCCTCGAACTTAAACCCTGCACACATGCTAACCTGCTGCTTATCTTTCTACTTGACTCCATACACTCTGTCGCTTTCTCTTTCTGTTCCCACCTGTGCTTAACAATAAGCAAAAGTGGTGAACAAAATTCAGTCATTTTAAAGTCAGGCCCAAAAAAAGTCCTAAAAAAAACACAATGGCTAAAGAAATATTTATAAATTAATTATTATTTCAGACACTAAGAAATCCCACCAGTTACTAATTCGAAAAAACAGAAACTGAAACTTACAATAAAGAACATTAAAAGATATAGATTAAAAAGCATCTAGATGGGTATATGAATAGGAAGGGTTTGGAGGGATATGGGCCAGGTGTTAGCAGGTGAGACTATATTGGATTGGGATATCTGATCAGCCTGGATGGAAGGGTCTGTTTCTGTGCTATTCATCTCTATAACTCTATGTCTCTATTCCACAGGTTACATCACAATACGTTACGTCCTGGCTGTAACATTCAAATTGTAACTTGGGAAACAATATCTTGCCAAAGGTATTCCAGAAGTTGTCAGTTCCTGTGATTCTGTAAAGATGTATGGAGCAATACCCTTCCTTGATACTTAGTCTAGAAAAAGAGGTTTGACACCTGAAAAGTTGTGATAAGGGTCTGAATCTGGGGTGGGCATCCCTTTCGTCACCTTGGATCTAACAATACACAAATAATGCCACCTTTCCTTAAAAACAGACAAAGCAGACCTGCACCTTTCATCATGATGCTCCACTTTCCAGATTATGTTGTTTTATGCCACAGCATCCAAGTTTAGTTCAAGCTCATCTGGAATATGAATTTTGTACGAGGAGTGTTGATGCTGGGTTGGGTATTATCTTTGAAATGTAATACTGCATCACGTTTAAAATTGCCAATAGTTTCAAATTGGTCTCGGATGATGTATGGACTCAGGATTGTGCTGTGAAGTCTTTGGTGTTCCAATTGATGTTGGAGGAGGCATGAATGATGTTAAGCATTGTTCCATTATCAGCCCATTGCTGACCTTAAGTGGGAGGGAAAAATATCACTAATGAAGCAGCTGGACATATTTGGGTCGAGGACACTACTCTGAGGAACTAGGTGGCTTAGTTGGTTAAAATGCATACCTTGTAATCAGAAGATCCTGAGTTCAGACCTCAGAAGGAGCCTTACAGCTGAAAGAGGCTCTGAATAAATTGGTGGCTGTTTTAGTGTAGTGGTAATGTCCTGACCTTTGAGCCAGGAACCCTTTGTTCAAATCCCACCTGCTCCAATTGTGTATAATATTATTTCTGATTATCACAGATTGATTAGAAAAATATCTAATCTGAGGGACTCCTGCGGCTTTGATGATTGACTTTCAACAAACACAATCGCCTTCCTTTGTCCAGATAGGACTCCAATCAGTGGAGAATGTTGTCCCAATTCTGGTTTGGCTAAGGTTCCTTGATGGCACATTCAGTTAAAGATTGCCTTGATTTCAAGGATGGTCATTCCCACTGCAGCTCGAGTTCAGCTCTACGCCCATGCTTAGATCAAGGTTATAATGAGGTCAGGATTGGAGTGGTCAATTTATATGGGCACCAGTCTCAATATTAGCATTCCATGTATATCATTCCTTTTGGTGTGAATTACTTGGTTGGCATTTCTATGGCGTCTAATGTCGTGTGTCAAATTGGTCACGTTTACTCCCTGACTGAGGTCTATAATCGGTGATGGTATGGTTACCTATTAAACATTGTTGACATCATTGTGTGTCATGGATGGAACATTGGAAGCTTATATTGTTGTCATGTTATTTCCTTGGTTATTTCTTCTTGCTGTGGAGAATTGTGTTGTACTTGGTATTTGACTGGCTGATCGGATTTCTTACACATTTTAGCTCAATGTCCTCCTGCAGAATATAGCTTGCCTTTCTCAAGAAATATTGGGCACTGTTGTGTTTGGTGAGACTAAACTTGGATTCCGTGTTACAAAACAACGTCATCTAGAAGGTGGAGCTTCATTGTTTGAGGCCTGACTTTAGAGTGAATGGATTTTGTGTACTACTAATAGAATTTTGCTTATTTTAAGCACAAGTACTGCCTTCTCAACCTATCCACTCATTCCTTTTCTCGTGTTTTAAGTTATGTTCTGTTCCAGGATTGCTTTTCTAATCTGAGTCCTTTCAGCATTTTTTAAAGAGGTATAGAGAGACAGAATCACTGTGCTACAGTTCTGTGCTTTAGTCTTGGTTATTAACTTCATCTTTGAATTTGAGTAGATAATGAAGAGTAATGGAAAAGAATGCTTCACAATTACCATGCTGCTGTCACCCTCACAGCCTTTAGCATCCATTCACTCTCATTAACTAGCTGCCACTGTTAGCATTTCATGCCCATCTGCTATCATAATGCGCTTTGCGGTTGCAATGTTTAGCGTACCATGAAGACTAGATACCGGTTTCAAATGTCTTGAAATTTATTAACAATATTAACTACTTACAATGCTACAATATCACAGACCTGCACATATATTCTGGGTTCTGTACTTATTGATGTGACAGTACATTATCTACAGAGTGAGTGACTGCAGACATAGGAGCCACCTTTATATTGTAATGTCACATATCATTAAACTATTTTAATGTTACAGAAAACTAGCAGATAGAGTTCAATTTGGATAAATGCGACTATTGCATTTGGTACAAGAAACATGGGTAGGGCTTAGACAATTAATGAAATGGTCTTGGGTGGTGTTGCAGCACAGAGGAACGTGAGGGTGCAGGTACATAATTCTTTGAAAAGGTGTTTGCCTTCACTGCTCAGTCCTTTGAGTGTAGGTGTTGGGAAGTTATGTTGGGGTTGTACAGGACATTGATGCAGCCTCTTCTGGAATACTGTGCCCAGTTCTGATCGCCCAGTTATAGGAAGGATATTATTAAGGTTGAGAAGGTTCAGAAAAGATTTACCAGGATGTCACCGGGTACGGAAGGTTTGAGTTATAAAGAAGTGCTGGATAGGCTGGGATATTTTTCACTGGAGCATAGGAGTTTGGGAGGTGACCTTATAGAGGTATATAATGAGGGGTATAGATAAAATTAATGATAGTTGCCTTTTCCTTAGGACGTGGGATATCAAGACTAGGGACACATTTTTAAGGTGAGGAGGAGAGAGATTTAAAAAAGACATGAGGGGCAAATGTTTTACACAGAAGGTTGTTTGCGAGTGGAATGAACTTTCTGAGGAAGTGGTGGATATGAGTACAACTATAACATTTAAAAGACATTTGGATAAGTCAATAAATAGGAAAGGTTTGGAGTGATATGTACCAGGACTAGTTTAGTTTGGGATTATGTTTGGTATGGAGTGGTTGGACTGAAGGGTTTATTACTGTGCTGTATGATGTCATGACTTGTCTGATCTGGAGTCTATGCCATTGCTCATCAACCTGTTAGCTCTCAAGCAATTAGTGAAACATGATTTGCTTTTAACAAATCCATATTTATTACTATAATTAGCTTGCATTTGCCCAAGTGATTATTAATTTGTCTCAAATTATAAATTCTTGAAGCATTCCTCCACTGTGGAGTAAATTGATAGCCCTTTGGTTTTTCAGCTTAATGTTACAAATTATTTTGAGCAAGCATTGAACATTTATAATTCTCCAGTCCTCTATTACTACCTTTGAGTTTAAGAAAGACGGGAACTGCCTCTACAAATTTCACTTTCTTTTTTTCTTGTTACCCTTCTCATCCTGTGCATCTCACCCAGTTCTGGCTGCGTCAAACTTTAGGTGCAGACCGTTTATCCACACTGGGAGAAAGTGAGGACTGCAGGTGCTGGAGATCAGAGTCGAGAACGAGGCGCCGGAAAAGCACAGCAGGTCGGTCAGCATCAGAGGAGCAAGAGAATCAATGTTCGGCATAAACCCTTCATCAGGATGCCTCTTTATCAGTATTAAACCCTGTAAGTGTCTGAACTGCCCCCTGCTTTATCTTGTCTCAAGCATACAATCCCTTTTTGGTTCCTAATTATTGCCACTCTTCCATTTACCAACCTTCATTATTTACAGGGGTCCCCGATTTATGAATGCCTGATTTACAAACATTTGTACTTGCGAACATGATGCAATACAGGGATGTAATTTTAAAGACCTGACATATAAATATTTCCGACACTTACAAATAGCTCTTTTATATTGTCCTGCTTTATGCTCCAACTTGCATACAAATTGACTTGCAAACAGACTCCAGAATGTTCACAACCTGTGGACTGCCTGTTTGTACAGACAGAAAACATTTGAATTCTTGTTTCTGTTGGTTGCCTACCTATTCTCATACTTTCTTTTTGCTTCTCAATTTCTTTTCCAATCCTCCTCTAAGCCTGGTTCTTGATTGTATTATCCCCCTGACATCTATCATGAGCACACCATTTCTTCTTTGCCTTGATTTTTTTCTCTTTTGTCATCCAAAGACTCTGGACTTGTTTTCCCTTTGGGCGTTCATTTCCCAAATTACATTATCCGACGATACTTGAGCTATTTGGTCTACCATGTTCCCATGAACTAAGTACAGCTGTTTCTTCTGTCTCTTTGGACTGGAAACATACTGCTGTACAAAATGTTGCTGATTGCACTTTCGGAACTCTTGCTCCTATCCTCTTGCTAACTCCTAACCCTTGCTCCATACACAGTTACTATTCAGTTTATATTTGGGTAATTAATGTTCTCCATCATAATGGCCCTCTTAATCTTGCTCATGTCTGTAATTCCATTGCAAATTTGTTTTTCTACAAAAGTCTCACTAATTGGTGATCTATAATCTACACCAAACAATGCAATTGCATTTCTTTTATTGATTATCTCTATCCTTTATCCTTTCAGGAACATCCTTTTCCCTTGCATCACTGCAACGTTTTCCTTGTTAATAATCCACCTCTCTCCCTTTCCTTACTTTCCTGGAACTTTGTAACCAGAAAAATTTGATACTCCATCTGGCCCTGACGCTATCAAAACCAATTACATGTTGATTACCACCATTAAATAAATGTCTTTAAACTTTTCTGTTCTAAGGAGAAGATCTAATACCACCACATAAGTGAACGCCTGCTTTGTATTACTATTCTCGGAAATCTCCTGTATAAGCTCTCTAAGGCCTTGACATCCTTCCTGACCTGCTCATAATCAGGCCAGGATTTTACTGGCACCAGTAAACTTGTAGGGTAGAATGCAGGACTGGTTCCTTGATGCCATCCTACCACTGAGGTAATTCACAAACAGCACAACCAAATGTAGAAAGGTCACATACAATGAGGAGGTAGGCAGATATTTTCTATAATTAAGATCCAACCAGGGACTCCTTTATTGTTCCACTCCCTTCCCCAGCTAAATGTGGCTCCCTCTCAGAGGCAGCTTGAACAAAAGGATTGGGGAAGGTTAACTGGGGCAAAGAGGGACTGTAAGCAGTGAAGGCAGCCTCCTGGTCCCAATAATCTCCTTGGAGGGATTCCCTCTCTCGCACTTAGTCCCAAGATCATTTTTTTTGCCCGCTGACAACATGAGGATCCAGTCCACCAACCTTAAAAGGACAGTAACAGGCCAGCAATCCGGAGGTTGCTGTGGTAAAATTGTCAAACAGGTCACACTGATAGTGCAGAAGCCACTTTTCATCATGTGCATGTGTCTCAATTCTTCCCCATAAAATTTAATGCAATGTTTTAGCTGAGTCCTACCAGTGACCTCTCCAGGTTGAGGATAGCATCCTCACTTTTACACTCTCTACCACCATTTATAAACCTACTGATTCTGTATGAATATTTTTTGTTCAATATTTTAAAATACTGGGTTAAATGTTACCTGACAGGAATCGACTCCTCCTGTTAAGAAGCCAGCACACAGCATTCTTTCAGTAACTTGTGAATAGATGTTCTTGCATGTGTTGTCATCGATGATGTCCACATTTGCTTTTTGAAGGATTTGTGGTAGTGAGCCTGGAGAAACACAGAAACAGACCCCTGAGTCCAACCAAACCATCCTGAACACACCTTGCTTCTCCTTCGATGTTGTCTGACCAGCTGCGCCTTTCCAGTTCCACATTTTGTTGACCATAATCCCAAACTAAACTAGTGCCACCTGCCAGCTCTTGGCCCATATCCCTCTAAACCTTTCCTATTCATGTACTATTCAAATGTCTTTTAAATGTTATAATTGTGTCCACATCCACCACTTCTTCAGGAAGTTCATTCCACACGTGTACCACCGTCTGTGTGAAAAACTATTAACCCTCATAGAGTTTTTAAATTTCTTTCCCACTTTCTTTAAAAATGTGACCTTCAGTCTTGAACTCCCCCCCCCCCCCCTCCCCCCCTCCCCCCCAACTAGGGAAAAGACATCTGCCACTAACCCTAAGGATTTGCATTTATGGATGTAGGTTTGCTCACTGAACTGGAAGGTTCATTTTCAGATGTTTTGTCACCATACTAGGTAACATTATCAGTGAGCCTCTGGATGAAGCCGGTTTCATCCGAAAGCTCATTGATGATGTTACCTAGTATGGTGACGAAATGTCTGAAAATGCACCTTCCAGCTCAGTGAGCAAACCTACATCCTGAACCTTAACCTGAGCTACAAATCATCTCAAAGTTCACTAATTTGCATTTATATTGTGCCTTTAGCCTTTTACAATGAATAAAGCATCTCAAAGTATACCAACTGCTGTAATGTAGAACATTCAGTATGCAATTCACCCACAGAAACTCCTTGAAGCAGCATTTAGATAAATGAACAAACCACTTCTTAAGAATTATGTTCTGCTGGTTGAACAATACACATTGGCAGAACAGTAAGAAAAAGAGTCCCCTGCTGTTCTTTGAAATAGTTCCATTAGCTCTTTTAAGTTCTTGAGTGAATGACATGGAAATGTTGAAGCGGATATCATCTTTGGATTGAATGCTATTTGTGACAAGTTTATTGCAGGTAATGGGAACGGACACCAAACAATGCTGACTGATAAACTTTACACAGCTTGAAAATGGAAGTGATGTTGCTATTCCCTAGTTGTAACAGTGTCATATCTGCTAAAGATGAAACTTTAAGGAGACAAAATCATTATATATTTTGAACTTAGAAACATTAACAAGCAGCCCAAAAGGTTCTAACCAGACAGACTAAATTAAAATTTCAACACTAACTGTCACGTTGTCTGTTTTCCTAACGGAATTTTCTCAGTTCAATTCAGAGTGTAAGGCAGATCACACCATAATATAAAACACTTCATCTTGGCTTTGTCCAGGCATGAATCAATGCAAGGGAAACCAGAACGTGTCCAAACATTCAGATGGAATCCAATCCATTTCTCACTCCTCTACCCTCACTGCTTCACCTCCCTCCCAGAACCATGTCCTCATCTTTCACCCCATTAGCTTCCATACTCAGTGGATAGTTGTCCATCATTTTCACTAGTTTCATCATGATGCCACCACCAAACAAATTTTTTTGCAGCTGTCTCATTTCAGCAGATTAAAGGGGATATCCTTCTCTGACATCCTACTCCATGCCTCAGTTGTCAGTAGCATCGCCTCCCAGTAATGGAGTCAAACATTCAAACAATATTAATAAGATCACATTACTCAATGGTTATTGATAAGTTCCACTAACGGATCAAGGCAAATAAATCTCTGCTTTCCTAGTTCCAGGTGACATGTACCATTAAACTAAGGACAGCATAGTGGCTCAGCTGATAACACTGCTTGCCTCATGGTGCCAGGGACCCAGGTTTAATTTCACCCTCCAACAACTGTCTTTGTGAAGTTTACACGTTCTCCCTGTGTCTGCGAGGGTTCCACCAGGTTTTCCAGCTTCGTCCCACAGTCCAAAGATGTGCAAGTTGTGGTTTGGTTGTGCTTCGTGTTGAGGGATGTGTAGACCAGGTGCGTTAGCTATGGGGAAATGTAGGGTTACAGGGTAGGGGGATGGGTCTAAGTGGGATGTCTGCAGAGGGTTGGTGTACACTAGTTGGGCTGAGTGGCCTGTTTTCACACTGCACAGATTCTACGGAATGCAAGTTTATGAAAGAAGAATGCACCAGCTCCCTTTGTGCTGACTCAACTGTGCTGCAAATATTGATATTCTACAGGAACACATGCTAGTGCACTATTTGACAGATCACAAATTTGGTGGTAAATTTTGCAAAAAGTTAGTTTGTCAAAATCAAATCATTCCGTTTGGAATCAGTTGTGGGGCAAGGTCAAGTGTTGCCTAGAGATGTTGAAAATATGATGGAAATGATTCTATTTTGTCAAATGTATAGAGACTACAGGATATTTGTCCCAGATTCAAATGCGGAAATTGTCCATCAGCAAACTGTTGAAGAAATCTGAGAAATTGAAGAAATTTTAATTTGAGAGCAAATGCAGCATACAGAATGAAATAAAGATGACTCATTCACTATTTGAATTGGAAGGTGTGTTTGTGGCCTGAGATGGTAAGAAGGGAGGAGACGAAAGTCAGATGTTACACTACTTGTACTAGCATGGGAAGCTGCCTTAGGAAAAAGGAGGGGGTGAGTGTTAGTCATAAATGAGGAGTGGTCTCAGGGTCTCACAGGGTATGATACTTTTAGAATGCTGAAAGGGGAGGGGATGGGAAGATGCTTTTGTGGATGATGCCACCTGAGACCGGACAAAAAAAATGATAAAGGATGATTTGTTGACTAGCAGGCAAAACAATTTGATGCAGATCCATTTGGTTATCATAAACTAACATTCAAGCTGAATAATTTAATTACATAAGCTTTCTCTTTTGTGAGAATATCTAAACTGATTTTATTAATGACTTAGATGAGTTTATCAACTGAATCAAGGTGTCTTGAGGCACCATGGTAGTGTCTTTATCTCTGGGCCTGAAGGTCTAGATTCAAGTCCCACCTGCCCCAGAAGTGTATTATAACATTCATGAACGGATTGGGAAAAATACCTAACCATAACGAGAAAAATTGAATACCCATGGGCTGTGTAATTTAGACAAATCACTGTGTTGGAGGCTGATTTAGACTGCTAAGATAGTACCATTGCTTGTAGATTTTCATTTCATTCCTTGAGAAAAATGCCAGACTTGTAATTAAAAAGTGCAAACGTTTAATCACCAATAATGAGATTACAAAATTAGTATCCCTCTGAACATAGCCTCAATCGGGTCTGATTTTGTCATTTAGTAAATTAACCCTGATGGTTCTAATTTGGATACTTTTGAGTTTGAACTTCTGTTTATATGCATCATTTGATAATAATTTTACCCAATGTCTTCACTTAGTGTGAAGAAAAAGCACATTAAAGTAATGCTTTGTTGTATCTTGTACAATCAGAGCAGAAACAAGCGCTAAGCTAATATACATTCAACTACCACAGATTTAGTTACATCTGTAACTTTACAATAAATCAAATTGTTTGTGAACTAACCTTCAAATTCAAGAGTCCCCCATCCTGTGATGGTGCAGCTGTCCCCAGCATTGAAGACATGGTCACTTGATGGAAGGCAAATTGGCTGGATGTTAGCCTCAAAGAGCAGAGGGGATGAAAGTTTCAGCACTGCGATGTCATAGTCATTTGAGGTTTGTCGGTACTGTGGATGGATGATAATTGTTTCAATAGTTTGGACAGTACCTCTTCTTACATCAATTGTTCCAATCAATGCTGTCCATATTGATGGGCTGCTTCTTGAACTTTTAAATAAACAGGGGTAATAAATGATCAATCATGTACCAACAAGCATTAAATTAACTTGCATCAGCATTCACAACTTTATATTAGTTCAGGAGCAAATTAGTAAATTCTGGAATCTGTACTGAAAACAAAAAATGCTGGAAACCACAGCAAGTCAGGCAGCATCCACGGAGAAAGGATAAGCTAACATTTCAAGTCTGGATAACTCTTCACCGGATCTGAAATGTTAGCCTGTTCTCTCTCCATGGATGCTGCCTGACTTGCTGTGATTTTCAGCATTTTTTGTTTTCAGTTTATCTTATTTTGCTAAGATTTTAGATCTGAAACTTTTGACTAAAGCAATTCAGGCTTGAGACAACCATGTCTTAAAATGAAAATCTGTTGTCATTCTATCCCAATGTTTGTACCATAAATGAGGTGTATCAAAAAGAGACTGAATGGGAACTAATGGCTGATTTTTCATCTCATTATCAACAAAAAAAAAACAAAACGAGAAAGAAGTAATTCCAATTTGCTACAGCCCACTTTACACTATTGTACAACGTCATGTTCTACTGCCTGGTACATCAATACACATTATGAATTCCAGGTGCTCACATCTCCTTGGATATCATATGGACTAGATGGAATGATCATTTGGAAAGATTGACTTATAAAACTACATGTAAATTTACAGACCAAAAGATGATCATTTGGTCCATCACAACTGTGTTGGTCTCTTTAAATTAGCTTCACTCCCCTGCTCTTCCTTCACAGCTCAATAGTGCTTCATTTTCAAGTGTATTGCAATTCCATTTCATGTATACAACTGCCAAATAAAACTTTCTGGAATCACAATATGTGGGATTGTCCACAAAATCATGAACTTTACGTATGCTGCATGACATGACCAATGCATGAGGCCATAAGCATGATTTGTCAAATCTTGCCCATTACTGTCCTTCCAAGTGCTAATTGATGTCAATGATTTTGCTGTGGATCTAGCAAGGCAAAGAGAATTAACACCCTCCTGTCGTGTCACTTCCTCTCATCAATGGCCTACTAATAAGATAACAAATCAGATAATTCGATGAATGGGGCTTGAAAAAGGAATGATTAAGAAAATTCCATTCCAGTAATTATTTCATGGTTCTAGATTACCTAGAATAGAGAGAAGTGAGGAAGGCAGTGTAGCCCCTTAATTCAACTATCAAGAAGCATCCTATGGTCCTCCAGTTTCTTGAGCAATTCATTTCCATTACCCTACTTGAAACCTGGTCCCATTTGTTAATTAATCTTTTTTGTGAACAAGGACTTCCAGACATCAGTCTTAAATTTTGGACAGTTTAACCCTGAGTCTACTAAAACCATTTATGTTTTTTTTTTAATTCATTGTGAGCCTCATCGATATCTTGCATGGAATAGATATGCTATTCATTCCCTCATGCATTAAAATTCAAGTTAGTTGCAGATTGCTCTATGAATTCACACGTTTTGTGCAATTCAATTTCTAGTAGCTATGCAGCCTCTCCTGACTCAATCACCTTTCTGGATATAGTACCATTAATTAATTAAGGCCAGTGTGCATTGAGTTTCTGAATCCAAGGAGTTCACTTCAATTTCAAAGAGTAAGCATCTCTAAACCAGTCTGTGCAGTGCCCAGATCTTCCCTTTTCTCTCACTCCATCATGGCTTCTCTGATAAGGACTTGCAATTTCCAAACCTTGAGTCAATTTCTTGTCCATTCTCTATTGCTACCTTCAATGCCAAAATCTGAAGGCTTAATCTGCAGGCTTTCATGCAGATCTTTGTATCAGTATTATTTGAAATGCAAAGTTCAAAGAGAAAAGTTAACAAAAGTTGTCACGTCTCCTATTAAACTGTACAAATGAAAAATCAATAATGGGCTTACTCCTGAAAACAGTGAGCTGCACTGATGAGCCATCTGTCCGAGATGATGGAGGCACCACAGACATGTGATCCGATTTGGAGGCTAACCTGCCAAGGCCATTCACCATTCACAGAGTTTGTCCCACCAACAATCCTATTGAAGAATGCAGGTCTGGAGCCACAGGCTGTGCAACATACAGAAATGCTTAGAGTCTGATACATTGATTCAAAACAGTAATCCAAAAGAAAAAAAGTAGGTTGAACTATTGCTTATCTATCAAATAACTTGAACAAGGAATTAGAAGGGCTAAAAGGAGACATGTAAAGGCATTAGCAAACAGAATTAAGGAAATTCGCAAGGCTTTTTATGCATATATAAAAACCAAGAGGGTATCCAGGGAAAGGATTGGCTCACTCAAGGACAAAGGAAGGAATCTGTGTGTGGAGCCATAAGAAGTCAGTGAGGTCCTAAATGAATTCTTTGTGTTGGGGTATTCACCAAAGTGAAGGAATTGGTAGAAGTTGATCTCAGGGAAGGGAGTGTCGAGTTTCTAAGCCAAGTTGCAGTTAAAAAGGAAGAGGTATTGCTCATCTTGGAAAGTATTAAGGTAGATAACTCCCCCCCCAGTCCTGTTTGGATCTATCCTAGAATATTAAGGGAGGCAAGAGAACAAATTGCTGGAGCATTGACAGACATCTTTGTATCCTCTTTGGCCAGAGGTAAGGTCTCAGAGGACTGGGAAATAGCCAATGTTGTCCCATCTTTTAAGAAAGATGTCAGGGAGAATCCTGGAAATTACAGGCCAGTGTGTCCCATGTTGGTGGTAGGGAAATTATTGGAAAAGATTCTCAGGGGCAAGATCAATTTGCGTTTAGAAATAAATGTACTTAATAATGACAGACAGCCTGGTTTTGTGTGGGGGATGTCATACCTCATTAACTTTATTGAGATTTTGAAGAGGTGATAAAGATGATTGATGAAGGATAAGTGGTTGAATTAGTCTATATGGACTTCAGTAAAGCCCTTGATAAGGTACCTCATGGCAGACTGGTAGAAAAGGTGAGGTCACATGGTATCGGGGTGAGTGGCAAGATGGACACAGAACTGGCTTAGTCATAGGAAACAGAGGGTAGCAGTGCAAGAATGCTTTTCAGAATGGAGGGTCATGACTAATGATGTTCCGCAGGGATGATTGTTGGGACCTCTGCTGTTCATGATCTACATAAATTACTGCAGGAAAATGTAGCTGGTTTAGTTAGTAAGTTTGCTGATGATACAAAGATTAGTGGAGCTCCAGACAATGATGAGGATTATCAGAAGCTACAGCAGGATACAGATCAATTGGAGGCATGAGCAGAAAAATAGAAGATGGAGTTTAATCCGGACAAATGTGAAATGATGCATTTTGGGAGGTCAAGTACAAGTGGAAATTAAACTGTGAATGGCAAAACCCTTAGGAGAATTGATATACAGAGAAATCTGGGTGTGCAGGGCCACAGATTACTGAAGGTGGTAGCGCACAAAGATAAGGTAGTTTAAAAAAAATGGCATATGGCATACTTGCCTTCATTGAAAGGGGTAATGAGTATAAGGATAGACAAGTTATGCTGCAGTTTTATAGAACATTAGTTAGGCCACACCTGGAATATTGCATACAGTTCTGGTCACCAAACTACCAGAAGGATGGGGATATTTTGGAGAGGGTACAGAACAGGTTTATCAGGATGTTGCCTGGTATGGGGAATTTTATCTATGAAGAAAGATTGGATAGATAGGGTTTGTTTTCACTGGTTTGCAGGTTGAGAGGCAACCTCAAAGAAGTTTATAAGAATGGCATGAATAGAATGGAAAGTATGGGGCTTTTTCCCAAGGTGGAGAGGGCAATTACTAGGGGTCACAAGTTCAAGGTGTGGCGGGGGTGTGGGGGGTGGGTGAGTTTAAAAGAGATGTGTGAGGCACGTTTTTCATACAAAGGGTGGTGAGTGTTGCCAGGGTTGGGGAATTTGAACTATAGGGAGAGGTTGAATAGGCTAGGGCTGTTTTCCCTGGAGCATCGGAGGCTGAGGGGTGACCATATAGAAGCTTATAAGATCATGAGGGGCATGGATAGGATAAATAGACAAAGTCTTTTCCCTGGGGCGTGGGAGTTCAGAACTAGAGAGCATAGGTTTAGGGTGAACGGGGAAAGATATAAAAGAGATCTAAGGGGCAAATATTTCATGCAGGGGGTGGTACATGTATGGAATGAGCTGCTAGAGGAAGTGGTGGAGGCTAGTACAATTACAGCATTTAAAATACATCTGGATGGGTATATGAATAGGAAAGGTTTGGAGGAATATGGGCCGGGTGCTGGCAGGTGGGACTAGATTGGGTTGGGATATCTGGTATTGGAGGCCAAAAGGCCTGTTCCTGTGCTGTATTGTTCTTTGTACTTTAAGAATAGGGTTTTGAACCTTCCCCTTAAACAAAAAATTATTACAGTTTCCTTAAGACTACTAACTTTTAAAAAGAAATCCAATTCCCCATGGTCAAGAAAAGAAAATTGCAAAGAATGATGAAAAGATTAATAAGAAAGGAAAAATTAGAGTATGAGAGAAAACTAGCTAGAAGTATAAAAATAGATAGTAAGAATTTCTATTCAAATTTTATAAAGAAAAGATTTAACAATGTGAGCATTGGTTATACAAAGTACATACGTTCATACAAATTAACAGCAAGCCATTCGGCCTCTTGAACCTGCCTGGCAATTCTATAAGACTCTGGCTGATCAGATTGTAACACAACCCCACCTTCCTTCCTAACCTTGATAACCTTTCATGCCTTGCTTAACAAGAATCTATCCACCTCTGCCTTAAAAATATTAAGGACTTTGCATCGACCAACTTTTCACAAAGTGAGTTCCAAAGAGTCATGACCCTCAAAGAGGAAAATCAAAGCCTCACCTTGTGTTAAATGGGTGACTCCACTAAAAAAAGGGAATTAATAATTGGCAGCAAAAATAAAAAAGAAGCATTTTATCTACACATGAGAGGTTGCAGAGAGATGAAATACAGAAAGGTCTGTGTGTCCCAGTGCATACATCTCAGAAGGATAATATGCAGGTACAGCAAGTAATCAGGAAAGCTGATGAATACTATGTTTTACTGTGAGGGAAATTATGTGCAAGAGTAGGGAGGTTATACTTCTGTTATACAGGGCATTGGTGTGACCATATCTATTGCAATGTGTGACGTGTTGGTCACAGTACTAATCAAAGAATGCTAGTACTTTGGAAGGAATTCAGAGAAGGTTTACAGACTATTATCTGAAATGAACGGATTGCCTTATGACGAAAGGCTATACAGGCTATCCTCTGGCATTTAGAAGAGACAGAGGTGACATAATTAAAACACATATAAGATCCTCAGGGGACTTGACCAGGTGAATGTTGAAAAGAAGCTTACTCTTATGGAAGAATCTCAAACTCTGAGTCATACATTTAAAATAAGGCATCACCTATTTAAAACAGAAATGAGGAAGCATTTTTCTTCTAGAAGTTTGTGCTTCCTTGAAATTTCCTTCCTCTATCGGCAGTGAATGCGGAATTTTTAAGGCAGAGGTGGATAGATTCTTGACCATCAAAAGAATGAAAGATTATTGGGGATATGCAGGAATGTAGAGTTGAGGTTAAAATCAGATCAGCCATGACCTTATTGGATAGCAGAGCAGGTTTGAAGGGCCAAGTGACCTTCTGTTGTTCCTTGTTCATATAATTACCTAAGAGCCAATGGTCACTAAATTATGTCATTGCTCTCTTCAGCATGACGGAAAGAAAAACAATGCCTAAGTTTAGTTCTGAGAGTTCTACCCAGCAGTAAATAGACCCTTAAACATCAATTACAGAAAAAAGGTACAAATTATACCACAGGCTGTTTGTTGCTGCCCGAAATGCTGGCAGAAAATTCTTCTTTTTACTTATTAAATGTAGAATGAAATAAAAACTAACTGGTGTTGATCCTTGCTTCAGACAAAAGGCATTGGGAAGGATTTAATTACATGAACAGAGTCCTGACCTGATCATTAAACAAACTGAGAAAATATTTCGTGGAGGAAGCATTACTTGGATAAGATAGTGGTCAGTCTCCTTTTTGTTTTGGAGGAAGATTGTTTGCACAGCATAAGTTAACAAAAGTTACATTTTATCCCACAACGTGAATTACAATGCATGAGGCCATATTTCGATGGGACACATGTGGGTGTTAACAAATTGTGAGTTTAAATCTTGCAAGAGATTTCTTAATCTAAGCATTAATAAAACTCATTCTGGTAACATTTGTGGAAATGACTCAAAATTGCTAATGAAATTCAGTGTGCAGTAAATTAGAATTTACTTGAACTTGAGCTGTCGTTTCTGGTTGTAGAAGTTAAGATTTTAGTCGTGGGTGTTGTAACTGCATCTAAAAGTAAAGAAAAAATACATCAGCAACTGCTTTTGAAACTGCACCAAAAACACACACAGTGCAAACATTGCAAGAAATTAAATTATTTTTATATCATTTACCAGTTGTAGCAGAAATCTTGTAGTTGAATTATCTTTTAAAAAAGTTTTTGAAGGTTTATTTCTTTTCCTATCACTCCATTCTATGTCAGTGGTGATCAGCTTGATTCTATTTCAAATGTTGGACATACATTAGTGTAGAAATGGTCTTGGTGTACTTAATATCAAAGCATTCCAATTTATTAAAGATAAAGGGGCAGCATAGTGGCTCAGTGGCTATCACTGCGATTCACAGCACCAGGGACCTGGGTTTGATTATACCTTCAGGTGACTGTGTGTGAAGTTTGCACGTTCTCCCTGTATCTGTGGGGGTTTCCACCAGGTGCTCCGGTTTCCTCCCACAGTAACATAGATTTGCAGGGTAGGTGGATTAGCCATGCTATAGAGTCCATGGATGTGCAGGCTAGGTGGGTTAGCTTTTGGCTGAAAATGTGTTGCTGGAAAAGCGCAGCAGGTCAGGCAGCATCCAAGGAGCAGGTAAATCGACGTTTCGGGCATGAGCCCTTCTTCAGGAAGGGCTAGCTTTTGGGAATGCAGGGTTACAAGGATAGGGTAGGGAAGTGGGTCTGGCTGGGATGCTCTTTGTTGTGGACTTATTGGGCCAAATGGCCTCTTTCCACATTGTAGGGAAATCATGATACATGGAAAAGCATATTGTGTTTGCAAGCAATTTTTAAGCTTTGAAATTATGTCTTTCCAAGTGCAAAGAGGAATAACAAGTTTAAATTACATTGAATGATAGAATCTTAGCACAGAAAAAGGCCACTGGGCCCATTGTGGTTGAGCTTGGACTTCAAAAGACCTACAGTGTATAATTTGGGAAGAAATAGGCATACGTCTCTGGAGTTCAGGGGAAACCTCCTCAGGACACTAAGAAGGCCCCACTCCTTACCCACTCCAGCTGGGAAGTTCACAATTAATATTTCAATGAGGCATGGCAATTCTAATCTGGTAGGTCAACAGTTAACAGTTAACAGTAACAGTTAACAGATTGAAGCAGTCCTGGCAGAAATCCACTTCATATTAAAACTCTTTGCCTATTGTGGGATATAGGTAAAGTAGTGTTACTTCTGCAATCATATTTACTTATGCAAGGTAAATGAACTCGCGGCAGTGTATAATTGTTTCAGCCAAGACTGAGACAACAAGAATGGAAACTATGTGAAGGAAATACATAATTGTTTTTGTATTAGCTGAAATGTGCCTGCAAAGAATGATAGATGTTACAGACAAATAGATAAGGTGCTGTAAGGGGAGGAGGTTAAGCTAGGTATGCCTGTACAAACAGTAGTTATAAGCATCTGTTTCCCGCTTCTGCAAAAACAAGAACTAACCACAATCAAGAAGTCATGAGGTCATAAGGTCATAACAAGTAAGGGAGGACATACTTAACAATAGCCCACAGCAGGATGTGGTCAAACGGCCTTGTGAGACCAGAATAAGCATTTTGTCACAGACAAGGCCAGATAAGGCAAGAGATGAACAAGAGTAATGGGCGCCGATCTTAGAGAGGTGGGAGATGTAAACAGGGGAGGAGCAATGGGAGGAGGGAATAGGAACCAAATTACATAAATGTTGTGTACTAGTTGAATTCAGTGTGTGTGTGTCCCTGTCTTGTGGACAGTGGACACCACACCTTCTTGCAAGAGTAAAATAAATGACACTACTGATTCAGATCTTGTATTGGACTGAAATTATTGAAGTGAGTGAGCTTTTGTTTCTCACACTATGGTTTTGCAAATCTTGCCTTTTGAACTATGTATCCAATTCCCTTTTGATTACTGCTGTTGAATAGAAATCTACTGCCCTTTTAGTGTGCATTCTGTATTTTTGATGGTCCTTATGTTTCTGTAATAACTCAGGGAACGTGACCGGAAAAGAACACTAGAATAGAGTTGTGATGTACATAGGCTAGTCCCAGCCTGGGACCGTCAGTTCTGCAGATTCATCCCTGGGTCTGCTTTGTCTTTTTTAAAATTATATCCAGCAGTGCTGTCACACACCATCAAATGTTTTTTGTATCCACCAACAAATCACTGACTTTTTTTTTCATTATTAACCAGCAAATCACTGATGTCCCCAATTGGGTATTTACATGCAAAAACCCATTATGGGGAGCAAAGTGATGGGAGTAGGGAGAGAGGGAAGGGACTGGATAAAAATGGAGATGGAGGGGGAGTACCCCCACAATGGTCACCTCTCTCAAAAGGCATGGAGAGTAATGGTGGACACCATGTGCTCCCTCTTCCAAGGACACCCAGCGCCAAATGTAGCTGAGGAAAAGGGGCAGACAGTTGGCAGATATGACTCCCTCCACAGCCCATTGCCTGGACCTGTTTATTGGTAGCCTGGCCAGGTCCAGCAGCAGACTCACAAGGGGGTCCTCTGATCTGCCCACCAGATGCCCAAACATCAGGCGTATAGGCCTGAAGTGCAATCAAAAACACAACAAATGATTTTTGAAATGCCTAAAAATCTGGGTCTTGATTTTTAAAAGTATATAAATGTGTTAACACTAACAACTAAACAATTTTCCCTCCATCAAATCACCGTGCTAGGTTCTGCTGCATAATATCTTGTCATTAACCAGTTCAGAGATGGTATTACACCCTTCAGGAGCAAGTGGGATTTGAACTTGGGCAGCCTGGTCCAGAGATAGGAACACTACCACTGTGCTGAAGAGCCCCCTGGGTCTGCTTTATAATATTTCATTACTATCTTGCTCAGCGATGTTATTACACACCTCTAGAGCAGATGGGTCTTAAGCTCAGATCTCCCAACTCATAGGTAGTCACACTATCATTGTATCACAAAAGCCCCAAAAGTTGATAGGGTGAGGGTCTGATTCATTTTCCTTTGAGCAGGGTATTGGCCAAGCTCTCCAAAGGTCATATGCTTCACAGGTAGGGACACAACCACTGCACCACAACAGCTCATGGGTCTGCTTTACATTTTTCCTCTTTTACGTCTGAAAGTGTTTTCACTAACAATCGAATGACTTTCCTATCACAAACCATTGCAACTTTTTTTTGTGTTTAACTATAAACCACCACCAGTAATCACTGTGCAGCCAATTATAAATTTAAATGTAAAGCACATTATGGGTAAAGAGAGTATGCTTTATAAATCTTTGATGTTTTTACTTTACATTCTATTTACAGCCATTTTTCCTTAACAACCTGTTCAGACTAGTTATGACAGAGCTCTGGAGGAGGTGGGACTTGAACCCAGGCCTTCTGACTTAAAGGGGAAGGATAATACCTTTATGTGCCATTATGTAACCAAATTAGATTGAATTAGTCAAAACTGGATGTTTGTCTCTTAGGAAAGGGAGAAATAAAATGATTAAAAACATATGTATTCAAGAATCCCTATATATCCATGCAGAGTTTACAGTTGAGGTGTAAATACCAGAATCAGAAAAGGCGATAGAAATGCAAATGCAACCAAATTATTTCATAGAGCTGGGGAGATTTATCCCTCAATTAAAATCAACAAAATAAAATAAATATGTACTCCTTCTCACATTTCTGGTTGCATGTAAATCAGCTGCTGTGTGGTCTACACTACCACTACCACTGAACTAAATCGCGAAAATAGTCCCCACGTTCCGTTTCTGAGTATGTTCATAAGTCAATTTGTATGCAAATCTGAACACAATACTGTACAATCTAAAATAGCCACTTGTAAATACAAGCAAACTTTCATAAGTTGGATTGTTAAAATTAATATTAGCATTAGTCTTCACAGTAATTTGTAAAGGACCCGAGGAGTAATTTTTTCATGCAGAGGGTGGCGCATGAAGGGAATGAGATGCCAGAGGAAGTGGTGAAGGCAGCTACAATTACAATGTTTAAAAGGCATCTGGATGGGTATATGAATAGGGAGGGTTTGGAGGGATCTCGGCCAAATGCTGGCAAATGTGACTAGGTCAGTCTGGGATGTCTAGTTAGCCTGGATAAGTTGGACCAAAGGGCCTGTTTCCATGCTGTATAACTCTATGATAAAAGACACTAATAATATTCTTAAAATTATAAATAATTAAAAGGTGAAAAAGGGCAAGGAAATAAATAAAATAATGAAAATGTACGAAGGAGATAAATGTGGTTAAAGACCAATGAAGCCCCTGGACATGATGGGATCTTGGTCAGATTTGTAAGTCAGATGTTCATAAATTGGAGACCTGCCTGTAAAGCACTTAGGATGACCTGTGATTGTAAAAGATGCCATATAAATTTAGTTTTGCTTTAATTTCCTTGTCATGCAAAATTTTTCCATAAGATTTTTCAAGGGTACATTCAACATGTGTCCAATTTTCTTTTGCAAGTCAGAATTCCAAGGTACTATCTGAAAAATTACAAAATATCATAACTCTGGAAGAATTTCCTTTCTCGTGGTCATCCATTCGAATGAAAGGTGATGAAGTGCCTATAGCAGATTAAGGTTAAAAATCACACAACACCAGGTTATAGTCCAGCAGGTTTATTTGGAATTACAAGCTTTCAGAGCTAGCTACCTGATGAAGGACCAGTGTTCTGAAAGCTTGTACTTCCAAATAACCTGTTGGATTATAACCTGGTGTTGTGATATTTTTAACTTTGTCTACCCCAGTCTAACACCGGCACCTCCACATTATAGCACAGTAGCCTTTGTATTTGACATGGACAATATGGCAGTAGCAACTAAAGACATTGTGCTAAGCATACAACTATTAAGAAGGGTGTGGTACAATGGCTCCTTTGTTGTTGTGGTAATCACAGATCCCTTGACTATCAAAAATATATCAGTTAAACTAATCATTAACATACTGGGGGCCTTGTGAAATTGTGCAACAGTTTCCTGGTCCTTTTCTCTTTCTCATAGCTAGCCTTACTGAAATATCATAAGGCAGAAAGAAATATCTTACTTGTAGTCATCTCAATTGATTTACTTGTGGTAGGAGAGTCTGTGGCAACCATGGTACTTGGATTTGATGTAATGATTTCTGTCGTAGAAACTAAAGCAAACAGAACAAAGATTCTCCCATGAATAGATCAGGTACCTCTTCTCTAATAATAGTTATTGTATTTATTTCCTCACCCTTTTTTGCCTCTTGATTATTTATAGTTTTAGAAGTGTTATTAGTGTTTTTTACTGTGAAGACTGGTAAAGGTTTGTGCCATTTCCTGGTTGTCCAATATTATTTTCCCAGACTTAGTCTCTCAGGGGCCTATGTTCTTTTTGCCTTCTCACTTTCTTATATATTTAACAAAGCACTTCCTGTCCATCCTTGACATTACAATCATTAATATTGTAATAAGGACACTGTTAACGTAAAAACAATAACATTTTAACAGATATAGTACAAAATACTTAATCAATCACAGCAAAGGTGGCAGTGTAGTGATAATGTCACTTTACAAGTAATTCAGGAAACCCAGCCTAACGTTCTAGGGATATGGATTCAACTCCCCTCAGGGTAGATCGTGCAATTTGAATTCAGTAATTCAACAAACTCTGGAACTTACAAAAAAACTAGCCTAATAATGGCTACTATCAATTGTCATAAAAATGCATCTAGTTCACTAATATCTCCATTCAGTGAGACTGTGGCTGTTCTTTTCATGGACCCAGCTTCATTTACTGACCTGCTCACCATAACCCTTATTCCTTTACTCTTCCAAAACCTATCTATCTTTGCCTTTAAAACATTCAACGAGGTGGCATCAACTGCTTCACTGGGCAGGGAATTCCACAGATTCACGACCCTTTGGGTGAAGAAGTTCCTCCTCAACTCAGTCCTAAATATGCTCCCCCTTTTTTGAGGCTATGCTCAAAGCAACTCCAGTAGCAACTTCAGCATACGATCCAATGAGATGCAATACAGCTTCTGGTTTTCAGCAGATGTGTGACCTCCAGAAATTACAATGCATTCTTGGCACATGATAGCAACAAATGTTTCAACTTTTCCACCAGTGGGACATCAAAATCTGGGTTCCAAGGAGCTCAAAATTTAATCTGACTGTAAAGGAGTAACATAAAACCCGAACAGGCAATTCAAGAGTAGAGGTTGACAATTAATGAATTTTATTTGGAAACAGTCCTTGGAGATTAATTGAAATTGAAGTGATCAAAATATATGGCTTACCACTGGTGAGAAGAACTTTTGCATCCGTCTGACTGATTTCTGAAATGAACAGAAGTAGAAACGATTATCACAATTGACACAGGTGATATGATGATTTTGAGAAGTTAGTGGCTGATCTGCTTAATGGTGGAAATATCCGGTGAACACTCCAGTAGGCATTGATTAGATGCTGTCTATGTTACTGTGTTTACCTTACTCGTCACCACAAAACAGAAACATAAAAGTATTTAAGATGCTGTAACATAGGACAATCGGTATATTGTTAGGTGTCAAGAAATTAATTTAAGAAGAAAAGTATCAAATGGATTGAGTTTCGTTTTTTTTGGATAGGAATCAATTAATTTGCTAATTGTCACAATATATTATTAGGTCACTGTTGGTGTGGGCTTGCATCTTCTCTGGCATTCTTCCAGCCTCCCTCAGTCCTCATATTATCCATCTCACCTCACTGTCTCAATGTTTTCCATTTCACCTCACTGTCTCAATGTTATCCATCTCACCTCACTGTCTCAATGTAATCCATCCCACCTCACTGTCTCAATGTTATCCATCCCACCTCACTGTCTCAATGTTATCCAACTCACCTCACCTCACTGTCTCAATCTAATCAGGTGTTAGAATTAGAGGTAGGAGAGCACTTTGGGGATAGTGACCATAATTCGGTGGTTTTTACTCTCGTGATGGAGAGGGATAAGTGTGTACTCACTGTCTCAATCTAATCCATCCCACCTCACTGTCTCAATCTAATCCATCCCACCTCACTGTCTCAATGTTATCCAACTCACCTCACTGTCTCAATCTAATCCATCCCACCTCACTTCACTGTCTCAATGTAATCCATCTCACCTCACTTCACTGTTTCAATCTAATCCATCCCACCTCGCTGTCTCAATCTAATCCATCTCATCTCACTGTCTCAATCTAATCCATCCCACCTCACTGTCTCAATCTAATCCATCCCACCTCACTGTCTCAATGTTATCCAACTCACCTCATTGTCTCAATGTTATCCAACTCACCTCACTTCACTGTCTCAATGATATCCATTTCACCTCATTGTCTCAATGTATTCCACCTCATCAATCTTTCTTTTTATTTGAGTTTACTCTCAATTAGGAATGTTCAAATTGAGTTTTTCTCTTCAAAGTGAGTTTTTAAAAAGCAGTTGTTCACAGAAGGTTAATCGTAAACATCTTCAAATAACTTCTTTTTCCAGCACAGATTTCTCTTAATGCTGTGAAATGTCGGCCTGAATCTTCTGAGCAGCAGAAATGATGAGTGGACTCCCACTGCACCCTCTGTTGCACATTTCTTCAGGGATTTTCCAATGCTGGCTGTCAATGAAATGTGCAGTGTGGCATCAGCTGGGGACTTGCATCAGAAAAAAATAAACACTCCCTTTTTACGGTACTGCCATGGTACTTAGGGATGGCATGGTGGCACAGTGGTTAGCACTGCTGCTTCACAGCACTAGGAACCCAGGTTTGATTTCAGGTTGGGGTGACTGTCTGTGTGGAGCTTGCATGGTCTCCCTGTGTCTATGTGGGTTTCTTTGGGATCCTCCAGTTTCTTCCCAAAGATGTGCAGGTTAGGCGGATTGACCGTGCTAAATTGCTCTGTACCATCCAGGGACGTGTAGGCTGGGTGGGTTAACTATGGTAAATGAGGGGTTACAGGGATAGGATAGGATGTTCTTCAGAGGACTGGTGCAGACTTAATGTGGACTAAGTGGCCTCTATCTGTATTGTAGGGTTTCTATGATTCTATCAGCCATTTGTGAATTTAAAGTTCCAACCTTTAAATGCTAATGAGTGGGTAAATGGATGAGGAAATAAGGGGGTATGTGTTAGGGGTTGAGGTGTTAGATGGATGGTTGAAGATATATTCTGGAGAGATAAATCAGGTTGAGGAGGTTGTTGGGCAGTCACAGAAAAGAGACAGGAGGTTTAGGAGGCTGATTGGGGTGTCAATTGTATAATTATCCAGGTGATGGACTAGGTTTTAACTTATCTAACATGTTGCAGTCTAATTCAGAGTCAGAGACATTTACAAAGGCTCCTGGGAAAGCAGAATTGCCCACGGAAGTTGAAGCTTTCTGGCAAGTTTCTGAAAAAGTTCATGAATAGGACTACCATAGTGTCAGGAAGCACATCCTTAGTCATACATCTGGTCTGAGAATCCGGAGGCAGAAGATATGGGCTGATAAGTTTAAGAATAAAGTTCTATATCTGTATACTTACCATCAGAAAAAGCCTTCAGCATACCTGAAGACAAAATATTCTTTTTTATCTGCATAGCAAAACTAATTGTATTAGTGTTCAATTCCTGATATTATCCACTAAATTGGAATGGAACCGGTTTCAGCACTTCAGGGATTTAGGCAACTCATCATAGGTCTGTCGAGCCATTTGTACTGTGAAATTATTAAATCATAAATTGTAGACACTGTAAAATGCAATGGCTCCCTTCAATCAATCAATCCGTCTCTTTGTATAGCTTTTGTTGTCTTGCATCACAAAGTAATTACATTTTAAAGAAGGGAGTTAAAGTGAGAAAAGTTACTGTCAGGGCCATCAAAACTTTAATCCTGCTACGTCATGATTGTGTCTTTTACAAATATCAGTAAATCGAGATCACTGGAAAACTGAACAAGATTCTTTTCGTAGCCAACTTCAGTGACTCATCTCTTGTTTAAGGTCAGGATTCAAAGTACACAAAACCAAACCTTTAAATAAATGAAGCTCCCCATTCAACAAATACTCACTTAAAAGTTAAAGTGAGTATTTGTTGAATGGGGGGCTTCATTTATTTAAAGGTTTGGTCCTGTAACCATGACAATCACAATTTTAATTTTACTGAAAATTTTAGAGTTCTAAGGTAAATCCATATTTTATCAAGTTTTATGCTATCGTGGAGTTCCAGTGTAGGAAATTCCTTTCTGATCCCAAAACGTCTTTTGGGCAAAGGCTTGAAAACATTGGTCTAAAAGTATATCTTGGCAGACGTTTTCCAGCCTCTGGAACAAATGTACGACTGATGTGTGCACTGGGCCCGTGGAAGTCCTAACACATGGCACAATTTGGGAATTGCCTGAGAAGTTTGAATTTCTAGTGGAAAATCTTCCACCTCCCTGGGACCCATAGAAGGTTTTGACGCTGAGTTGGAGTTGGAGTTTGGAAAGTTCTGTGACACTCACCCAGACAGTTACCCAGGCAATGTTAAACAGATTAAAACCCAGTCTAGCATCTGGGTAACTACAGAGCTGACCCCAGATCAGTCACAATAGATCCCCATATTCCCTGGCTACCTCCCTTGGGTACCCAGCTTATCCCCCTCTCTACGCTACCCCTCAGATTCTCAATGCCTGACCTTTCTCTTTGGACTGTACTCAGAAGAGATGGGCCCTTCTCTTGCTCTATTGATGTAAATTGCAAACACAGCAATGGAAACATTGGACAACACAGGACTGAAATATAAGTCATTCCTGGGCTGCCAGAGCTTTGGTAATCAAATCACAGGTCAGCAGACCCAGATTTCTCATCTCGTAGCTTATTGCCTGAGTCTGATACTTCCACAAAGACTCTCAGTTGATATGATATCTCAGTCTCACAAGATGATTGCGGAGCTACTATGGGATCAATCGTTCTTTAACTCAAGATTTCCCATTCCACGGGGTAGAGGGGGGGCGCGGGGGGATGTTTTAAAAAAAACTAAGAATAATTATTTGGAACTGATAGCATCCTTAAAACAAAAACTCCGCTTTAATGATTTAAATGTCTTCACAACACTAACTTTCTGGTCTTTCAAGTATTACAGAATCTGAAACAAATTTAACCAAATTTGACATTTGCTTGCAGCCATTATTTGTGAAGACTGCTTTGAAAACAAAATCAACTGCTGCTACCTGTTGTGTAGATATTCAGTGTATTATGTCATTGTAGTACAGATTATCAATTTTATCTGTTAGAATAAGCATCATTAACTGCAGAAAACATACCAGCGAACCGAATAGATGTCAAGTCTATGCTGAAACCATTCAAGGAACCAGATTGACTGGACATACTGACTTGCGTCAGGCTCTGCTGGAATGTATTTTTGACTGTTTCTGCTGTTAAAGAGGTGCTTCCATTTCTCTTGAACTGTAGTAAAAGTGTTACGAAAACACTGCCTGGCCTGCCAAAATAAAAAGGAAAGGAATCATTGAATTCAATGCTTTGTTCAGCTTAAGCAAAAAAACAACTTACATGTCATTTAAATAATTTTCTTTTAACAATAAAACATCCTGCTAAAAGCAATTTTAACAATTTGTCTAATATTGTGTTAAATAATTTTCAAATATGGTGATGTTCCTTGTCGTCAGCATCTTTGTGTATTACCACAGACTGATATGAATCCAAATTTCCACTTACAAAGGTACCATTAGCAGGGGCATCACTGGAGTTATTTATGAGTTCGAAACACACACTGGGATACATATTGATGTTGCTCTTGTCACACCATTTCTGTTACCCTCAATGGCAGCTGACAAGACATACATTTTTGAAAAATTTCCAAGAAAAACCTCCTCATGGATCTGGGAGGAGCAGAGGGCTCCCTCCCCACCACCAACCACCACCCCATGGTTCTGTAATCATCATAGTTGCCTCCTTCTGCCTTTAGTTCACTCAAATTTCAGTAGCTTCTTCCTGGGACTTACCTTTAATAGTTGGAATGTGCATACTAGCTATAAACATGTACCAAGCATTAGTAGCGCTCACTTGAAAGATAACAAGGGAATAAACTAATGGTACTAATTCTATCGGGGGGTCACAGAAAGTTACAATATCAGCCCATCATATTGGAGGAGAAAGTGAGGTCTGCAGATGCTGGAGATCAGAGCTGAAAATGTGTTGCTGGAAAAGCGCAGCAGGTCAGGCACTTTCCTCATTCCTGAAGAAGGGCTTATGCCCGAAACGTCGATTGTCCTGTTCCCTGGATGCTGCCTGACCTGCTGCGCTTTTCCAGCAACACATTTTCAGTCCATCATATTGACTTGTGGTGTCCAATGAGTGCCATTACTCTAAGCTTCCTCCATTTTTTTAAATCTTTGAAGGATACATCCACATCCCTTTTGAAATTTATTATTAAATTTGCTTGCAACATCTTTTCAGTTCATAGAATCATGGAATCCCTACAGTATGGAAGTAGATCATTTGGCTCATTGAGTCTACACCAGCCTTCCAAAGAGCATCCCACCCAGACCCACTGCACAAACATATCCCTGTAACCCTGAATTTCCCATGGCTAAACTACCTAGCCTGCATATTCTAGAATACTATGGGTAATTTAGTATGGCCAATCCACTTAACCTGCACATCTTTGGACTGTGGGGAAAACCCAGAGCACCCTGGGGAAATCCATGTAGACACAGGGAGAATATGCAAACTCCAATCGTCTGATGGTGGAATGGAACTTGGGACCCTGGAGCTTTGAGGCTGCAGTGCTAATTGTGCATAATAATTCTGACCATAACATAATTCTCCTGATTCTTGCCTCTGATTCTTCTTCCAATTGGCTTAAATCTGTAACTTCTGTTTAGCAATCATTGATGGGATGTGAGCATCTCTGGCACGGCCAGCATTTATTACACTCCTGAATAAGAGGATGAACTACCTTCCCTAATTGCTGTAGTCCAGTTGATGTAGATTCACCCACAGCTCTTTTAGAAATGGAGCTCCAGCGGTGGAGAAATGGTGATGGAGTTCCAAGTCAGGATGGTGCATGACTTGGAGGGGAACTTCCAGATAGTGGTGCTCCCATGCAGCTGTTTCCCTTGCCCTTCTTGGTGGTAGGGCTGGTGGATTTGATAAGTACTGTTGAAAGAGACTTGGTAGTTGCTGCAGAACATATTATAGTACAGATTGTGCATCAGTGGAGGCACTGAATGGTGAAGGTTGTGGATGGAGTGCCAATCAAGCAGGCTGCTTTGAACTAGATGGCGGTAAGCATTCTTCATGTTTTGGGGTTCACACTCTTCCTTGGTCATTGGTGACAGGACATTGAGGGATCGTTAGCTTCTATGCTGCAAGAGATATTTATGTGATGCAAAATGATCATTCAATTTATGAAATCTTGTCTGCATCCTCATAGTGACATCTACCATGGACTTAATCCAATTCATTTAAATTAATAAAATCCTTTTGATAGTTAAGGAAAAAATTCAATTGAACAATCAATGCGTTCAAGGGGAAACAACAACAACAGCTTATATTTGTATAGCATCTTTATCATACTGAAACATCCGAAAAAGTGATTCACAGGAGCATTACAAGATGAAATATGAAAACATACGAAGAACACAATACAGATGATGATATTTGGTCAGGTGACCAACATTTTGGTAAAAGGAGGAAAACACTGTAGAAAGGAGAAATATATAGGAAGTGAATTCCAGAACTTCGGGGCTTAGGCAACTGAAAGTGTGGCCACCAATGCTGGAGTTATTAAAGTCGGACATGCATGACAGACCAGAATTGGACGAGCACGGATATCTTGATGGTTTTTGTGGAAATGAAAGAAGTAGGGAGGAACAAGTCCAGCAGGGATTTGAAATAAAAATGAGAATTTTAATATCAAGATAATGCTCGATCTGGAGCCAACATGGATCAATGATCACAGGGGTAACAGGAGAAGAGGATTTGCTATGAATTAATATAGAGGCAGCAGAACTTTGGATGCCTTCATTTTGGAGGGAGACCAGCTCGGAGTGCAATGGAATAGTTAAGTCCAGAGGTAACGAAGGAACGAATGAGGATTTCAGCAGCAGATAAGTTCTGGGAGGGTTGAAGTAGGACAATGTTATAGAATGGGACAGATCCCGACCAGTGTTTGACTTGATGTCATATATCGTCCGCAGAGTAAGTTAAAGTTTCCTACAGGTTTCCCAATAGACCTTTTAATTTTAAATTGCCTTTAATATTTGCTCGACTAAACAATGCATATTTTTGTTATCTTCCATGTCTTTTACCTCCTACAAAGACTAATGTTTCTTACATTCTATGTTATTTAAACATAACCAAATCACTACTTTAACTTGTTACCTATTATTAGACTTTGTGAGAAACATAATTCCCTTCCTGCATCTGCACTGTTCCTGATTGAACTTTACAGGTCTTAAAAGATTTTAGAGTCACAGTGAGTAGAATACTTGTAATCAATATTTCATATTCCTTCATTACTACCCAAAATTGCTATGAAATTGGGATTAGCAAGTGACCATTACAAATCATACTTCAAAAGTAGGATTATGCAATCTGCCAAGATTCATCTTCATATTTATTTTACAAGTGTTAGGCAGGAAAATTGCAAAGGACATACCTGAATTCTACAACTTGTGAATTGTCGAACTGTGTAGACAACTTTGAACTTGAATACACATTTTTTATCTGTGACCAATAGAACAGAAAGTCATCTTATAATCTGTAGGATTTTGTGAATCTGACACACAAATACTGACAGGAGGTTGAGATATTTAGAAAATTTTGTATTCATTCAACTCTGATATCCTTGCTCACATTTTCTTGTTATTTTAAAGATGAGTCATGCTATATTTCGCATTCACAAACATACTTCTGCAGTAAATGTTATATTTGAATTATTATGACTTTAGAATGTGGTTATCCTTAACTCCAGCCAATTCTGTTCACCTCACCATAGTCAGGAAAATGACTGAGGAATTGATTTTGACATAGAAAAATTTAAATAGAGACAAAGGTAAACAGAAAAAGAGACAAATTAAAAAGGGAATGAGGGATGATAGTTAAATAAATAGATTTCTCTCCCTAAAGGACATTAGTAAACAAGAGTTTTTTTTTAATGATAGTCAACAGTGTTTACATTAGATTAGTTTTTTATTCCAGATATGTATTGAATTGAAATTCACCATCTGCTGTGTTGGGATTCAAAGCCATATTCCCAGAACATTAGCTTGAGGCTCTGATTTAATAGTCTCATGACCTTATGAATGGTCATCATTGTCGTGCGTGCCCATCATTATAGGAAACTACCGACCCATGTTTTCGGGGTGGAGAACATAGGGGTGACATAATGGCGGATGTTATCAAAACATGATTATTCCACTGCTTATCTCATGCCTAGATGGTCCCACATCTATCAGGCCATATGCACATAGGACCCAAGATCTTCTCGGATGAAACTAATCGTTATGCCACTGCTTGTGGGTCCCAGTGGGATTCTGGTAGTTTTAGTTGCTTACGCCAGCACTGGCAGGTTGGCATCACCCATTGCCTCATGGCTATTGGGAAAAGAAATGGATTGTGCATCATGATAATTGACATAATTTATGGGCAAAAACATATGACCTATTAATTATCCCAGTTTTTGTTTCACATTGTAAATACCTGCAATTATCAATCAACATAAGATCTTAAACTTCAGAACCTACACACAAGAAAATGAAAAATAAGCAGCATACATTAATTATTATTATTTAAGTTTGTGGCACGGCTGAAATACTATTCTATTTTGATTGAGGACTTCATTAAACTTGTGCCATGTCCAAATTCCTCCTGGAACATTTCTAGGTGAAGAAGTAGTTGATGTCGAAATTAAGAGTCTGATAGGATACTGAATTTTGTGTATTACAAAATCACAGAAGTGTGACTCATGATGTCTGTCCAAATGAGTATTATGATCTATTGCCTTTGTCCTGCATTTTTGTAAACTCTTTCTATTCAAATAATCATCTAATGCTTTCCTGAATTCTTCAATTGAAACTGCCTCCATCACAATTCCATGCTGTGCATTACAGATTCAAGATGTGAACATATTTTTCCCTATTCACCCCCTCATGATTTTGAACACTTCTATCAGATCTCCTCTTAGTTTTCTTCTCTCCAAGAATAGTATTGACTTCTCCAATCTTCACCATGAGACAGCACAGTGGCTCAGTGATTAGCACTGCTGCCTCATAATGCTAGGGATCTGGGTTTGACTCCAGACTCAGGTGACTGTGTGGAGTTTGCAAATTCTCCCCGTGTCTGTGTGGGTTTCCTCCAATTGCTCCAGTTTCCTCCCATAATCCAAAGGATGTACAGCTGAGATGAATTGGCCAAGCTAAATTACCCATAGTGCCCAGGAAGGTATCGGTTAGGTGCATTAGTCAGGGGTAAATGTAGAGTAATAGGGTAGGGGAATGGGCTTGGGTGGGATACTCTTTGGAGCGTTGATGTGGACTTGTTGGACTGAAGAGCCTATTTGCACAGTGTAGGGATTATATAACTGACGTTGCTCATTCCTGGAACCATTCTTGTAAACCTCCTTTGCACTCTTTCCATGTGTTCACATCCTTTCTATATTTTGCTGTCTAATATAGGAAATAATATTCCAGTTAATGTCCAACTAGTGTCTTGTACAAATTTAGCAAAACAATCTTGCTGCTGTACTCTATGCCTCTGTTAATAAATTCCAGGGTATTATATAATTTATTAATTACTTGATCCACCCATCTTGTGACCTTCAGAGCACCCATGTCCCTCTGCTCCTGCACCCTTATTTGTAGATCTAGAATTGTACTATATATTTTATATTTTCTATAATGTTCCTCCTACCAAAGCACATCATCCCTCACTTCTCCATTTTAAACTTTATCTGCTCACTCAGCAAACCTCTTTTGGAGTTCTACACAGTCTTTCGCATAATTTACAATACTTCCAGGTCTTTTGTCACCCACAAACTTTGAATTTCTTCCTGCACAATAAGATCTGGATGATTAATATATGTTAGGAAAAGCAAGGGTACCAACACTGACCCCTGGTGACCTTCGCTACTAAACTTCATCGAGCCTAAGAATATCCATTGACCATTTCTCTCTGTTTCCTATTACACTGCAAAATTATGTTGCTATTGTCACTTTTTTTCCACTAGTTATAATGTTTCCCTCAAATCTGTTGTATTGCACTGGTGTTGAATGCTTTTTGAAGGTCATAAAAACAGGAAGTGCTGGCAAAAAGCAGCAGAGATCAAATCTACAAAGAAAAACAAGTTTTACATTTGAGTCCGATATGACTCTTTGGATTCTGAAAAAGAGTTATTGGACTTGAAACACTATCTTTGTTTCCCTCTTCACAAATACTGTGTCTTGCCAGCAGTCCATCTCACTTTTAGGCTTGTATTATGTCACGCCATCCGATAAAAGTGAAAGTAGTTAATCTAATATATGTAACTTCTCTAAAATTACATTAAGGAATCTTAAATGTCCCGATAGACCGTTAAAGATGGTCAAGCTGTGGAACGCAATTTAATAAAGATCTTTCTCCCCTAAGATTCAAGACTCAGGCAAGAACTAGGCTTTAATCAATGCATAAACTTATGAATAAGGTGCTGGAGTTGGCCATTTGACCCCTTGAGCCAGCTCTCCACTTTGATAAGTTCATGGCTGATCTAATTCCACTCAATTCCACTTGCATTCCTGCCATCTAAATACTTTGACTCCTTTTTCAAACAAGAATCTGTTGAACTTGGCCTTAAAAATGATCAATGACTGCTCCTCTTTGGGGAAGATAGTTCCACAGACCGGTGACACTCAGAAAAGAATTCTCCATTTCTTATTTTTTTAAAAATACAAAATCCTAGCAGGACTTACACACTTAACGATAAGGTCCTAGGGAGTGTTGCTGAACAGAGACCTTGGAGTGCAGGTTCATAGCTCCTTGAAAGTAGAGTCACAAGTAGATAGGATAGTGAAGAGTGTGTTTGGTATGCTCTCCTTTATTGGTCAGAGTATTGAGTACAGGAGTTGGGAGTTCATGTTGTGGCTGTACAGGACATTGGTTAGGCCCCTGTTGGAATATTGTGTGCAATTCTGATCTCCTTCCTATTGGAAAGATGTTGTGAAACTTGAAAGGATTCAGAAAAGATTTCAAGGATGTTGCCAGGGTTGGAGGATTTGAGCTATGGGGAGAGGTTGAATAAAGTTGTTTTCCCTGGAGCATTGGAGGCTGAGGGGAGACCTTATAGAGGTTTATAAAACCATGAGGGGCACAGACAAGGTAAATAGACAAGGTCTTTTTCCTGGAGTGGGGGAGTCCAGAACTAGAGAGCATAAGTTTAGGGTGAGAGGGGAAAGATATAAAAGAGACCTAAGGGGCAACTTTTTCACGCAGAAGATGATGCGTGTATAGAATGAGCTGCCAAAGGAAGTGGTGGAGGCTAGTACAATTGCAACATTTAAAAGGCACCTGGATGGGTATTTGAATAGGTAGGATTTGGAGGGATATGGGCTTGGTGCTGGCAGGTGGGACTAGATTGGGTTGGGATGTCTGGTTGGCACGGATGAGTTGGACCGAAGGGTCTGTTTCCGTGTTGTACATCTCTATGGCTATGACTCTAAAAATGTGACATCTATTTCTGGCCTCTCCCTTAAGAGGAAACATCTACTCAGCAATCATGCTGTCAGATTCCCTCAGACTCTGAGAAGTTTCAAAACATATCCCCCCTCAGATCAGATAAGTGAACCATTGGAACTCTCATAATCAAGAGGAAAATATCAAATAACTACTACCCCAGGTAAAAATGAATCAGATTGTACTTTAATTATTAGTAAGTGCTCCATCTCATGATTGAGGACTGAAAGCATCCTGTGAAATGCCTACAGCAAGTTTTCTTACTAATTATTGAAAACTCACATCAATATTTTGACTTACTGTATACTTCAATAATATTATTGAATGTCATAGAATTCCTACCGTGTGGAAACATGCAATTTGGCCCAACAAGTTCACACTGCCCCTCTTCGGGAATCCCACCCAGACTAACTCCCCCTGACCCTGTCCCTGTCACTCTGCATTTCCTGCAGCTAATCTAGCCTGCACATCCCTGAACATCATGGACAATTTAGTAAGGCTAATCCACCTAACCTGCACATCTTTGAACTGTGGACGAAACAAAAGCATCCAGAGGAAATCCATGTAGACGCAGGGAGAATGTGCAAACTCCACATAGTCACCAGAGAGTGGAATTGTACCTGAGTCCCTGGCACAGTCAGGCAGCAGTGCTAACCACTGAGCCCCATCTCTCACTTGAGGTTTTAAGCACATTGTAAGTTGCATTCCCAGTGATATAACAATCTAATACATTGATTCGTTTTCAACTTCTGCTTGTAAAATGGCCTGGATAAAAGTAGTGAGAAGAGGTGACTGAATTGGAATCTGTGCTTTAGATCTTCACTGATTCAACTTTAAACTATCACCTCAGATTTTAAAAAGAATTAAATGGTCAAAAAATAAAACTTCAGCAGAAGTCTAGCAGAGTATGCAGATGCTCTGCACCAGTAAAAGAGAAAAAGTTCTGCAGGGTACAGCTTTTCACTGTGTCTCTGTACATGTGACAATAAGTTCAATTCATTCATTCATTCAAAAATTGACACCTCAATCGGAGGTCCGGATGTTGGCAGAACTGAAAAAAAAAACCCAAGTTCCAAGGCCCATTATTTTTCTCCTGCATTAGGGTGCCATTTGAATGTTTATAATCGGATAAGTTTGACTGCTGGAAGTCGAAGTTTCTGAAACTCTGACTTGGCTTGGGCAGGCAGACGGCTACATGACATCGTTTGTCATTGGGCTGCACATATAATGGTGAGATAGTGATTGGATTAAAGTAGTACCTATAGACTTGGCTGTCTGAGGAAATTATAAAAAGAGGTTTTCCCTCAGCAGAGAGTAGAAATATTCGGCCAGAGGAGGTTTGAGATCACATTGCAAATGAAACTCTTGTGGAAGGATTTCCTGGCAGATGGACCCCAACTTCTGCAGATCAGATTAACCGGTGTATTGCATATCTGGGTATGGTTATTTGGTGTCATCACATGGAGATCACATTTGTAACCAAAGCATGAAGATAATGCATTTTGATGATAATGCCCAGAGAAGCTTTTACTTATACAAAGTAAAATATAACCACTTTCACCCATACAGCTAATCACTTTGAATCATTTGAGAGGGACACGGTTAAAGGATTAATGGTTTGACATCGCCGAATGACAAAATGACATGACGGTTGGAGAAAAAATGACATTCAAGAGAACAAATTAACTCTTACTTCTATTTGAATTTCATTCGCTAATTGTGAGAATCCAGTGGAACCAGTCATTGACAAGGCATCATTGTAATTAATGTTTAATATTCTGAAATCTCCTGTAAAGAAGCTATCACTTGAAGTGGAAGCTGCAGTTTGAAAATAAAAGAAGCACAAGTTATCGCAGTTGCTTTATTGTAATGTGAATCTGAACCATAAGTCAGCAAAATATATGGTATGGCATTAAAAACAAGACAATGCTCTCTGTAAGGACCCATACGAAGACTACACTTTAATTCACCTTAAGGAATCCAAATAAGGAATCAAAATCCTTTCTTCCAACAAACTCCTTGTCTCTCTCAATTTAATTATCTATTTACTTTTCCATTGATTGATAGATACATTTATCAATTTCTACCAAATTAAATTTCAGATTTGAATTAAAACATAGTAACAAGTTATTTCAGAGATTCCTAATACATTACAATTTACCAATTGACTACTACATTAACTGGCAAACACATTTCTTACATTGTGTCAGAAGAACTCCTAAAACAATAGCCACAACTCCTGCCACAATCAGAATAGTGAAAATAACCACCAAGATGAGGATCAGAAGCCTTTTGGATGGTTTCATTTCAAACGACTAAAGGTTGCAGGTTTACTGGCAACCTTCAGTTTCTCTGTGAAGAAGAAAAAAATAGTTAGCTTGTTTTGCTTTCTGTCAGGTTAAGTAAAAACTGACAAAAAAGCTTAAAATCTCAAGTGAGAGAAGGGGCTTAGTCACAGCACCAGGGACTCAGGATATGGTTATTGCTAGCAAGGTCAGCATTTGTTGCCTTTGAGATAGTGACGGTGAGCTAACTTCTTGTACTGCTACATTCTTTCTGTTGAAAGTACATCTGTAATATTGTTTGGAAGGGAATTTCACAATTTTGAAGCAGCAATAGTAGAGGAATGGCGACAATTTCCCATTCATGTTTCTGGGTCTGAAAAGAATCTGCAAGTAACGAAATTCACAAGCTCTTCTCCTTCTGGTTTGGTAGAGGTTGTGAGATTGGGAGGTACTATTGAAGGAGTTTTGTCAAATTAATGCCGTACATTTTGTATGAGGTGCGTAGTGCTGCCACTGAAATGACATAATATAGAAGGCTGTCTTACTAAACTATAGTAGGTCTAAAATAGCTTGCTTTAACATATTGTTCGAGGATCATATCTCAAATGCACTCCATTACTCATTCTTCATACACCTTTTGGTCTGCCCATCTACGTGAAGATAATAATCCCCTATAATTATTACATTATTCTTCTTATATTTTCAGTTAGTTTGCTGATTTATACTTTGTCCAACACTCTGCCTTGTGTGTAGGCTAGTAAACGTCTCCTACTAGATTTTCTGTTATTTGTTATTTTCTAGTTGTACATTTTCAGTTTGATATGCTAATTTTGTGAGTTAAGTCCTTTTATCACCAATGTCTTTATCTCAACATTTACTCGCAAAATTGCCCCACCCACTTTTCCATTTCGTCAATCTTTTCCAAATTTACCCTTGAATATCTAGTTCTTACAATCACATCTCAGTAACAAATAGTATATCAAGTTCAGTTACCTCCTTGTTCTGTACCATTCATTCATCCATCTTGTTACAAATGCCACACATGTTCAATAATAACGTTTTACCATTTTTCTGACACCATTTGTCGTGTTTTATTTGTGGCCTTTTGGAACATTTGGATATCAATAACAGAAGGCAATCCTAACAATGGGATGTGTCCAATGTTCTTTATTAAGCAAAGTACACGACAAAATACTGGAGAAAGTCTCGGCCATTCAACTCTTACATTCATAAGTAAGACAGTCCGCGTGGACTTTTCCAAGGATCAGACTGAAGAAAGTGGTCAGTCAGTGATCACACGCCCTCCTCCGGAGCTACCTAAGTGAGCTCTGAAACAAGATTTCTTATATCCCTTTTCCATACAAACAAGCTGTGCATTCAAACTTTGATACCGTCCAGTTTCCAGTGAATGATCAATTTGATCACAGGCAAATATCACAAGTGTATTATGTTTTTTTCAGGGCTGGTTTGATCAATCATCCCATTAGATCTTGCTTGCTTTCCCAGAAAAGAGGCTTGTCTCTTAAATGTAACAAACTTAGCCTTATCCTGCTGATGCTGTTGGCATCTTTCTGTCATGCAATCAACCACATGATATTGACACATCACAATTCAGTGATCAAATCAGATAAGTAGTGACATCTAACTCATTGTGCCTACGATCCTAACCTTTCAGGGTTACTGTGACAGTTCAATCCCTTACTGCTGAGTTACAACACTTAATTAAATATATACACTTTCTTTCAGACATAGAAACATTAAAACCAGTGATCTTTTTCATCATTAGATCATCATCAGGTTTCATATATTTTCCTTCACTTTCATTTCATCTAACTCAGCTCATTTTAGGTCAATATCTACAAATCTGATTGGTTTTGGTGTGCAATACTCTCTTTCCCAGAGCAAGTAGTATTAATATCCCATAAATTGAAACCTCCATCTTCCACATCATACATTTAACCACACATTTAAATCTGTTGTCCCCAATGCCAATTCAGTTTAAAACTATTCCCACAGATGCTAGAATGGTTGAAAACCAAAGAATGACTAAAAATAGAGCAGAACTTTTCACTAGTCTGAAACAGTAACAGGAAAAACAATAGCAGGAACTTGATGGGAATTGAAATACCCAACAAAAAAACTTCATGTGACTAATAAGTTATGACGTATATACTTGAGCACACATAGCAATGTTATAAACAGTTTTAAATATCCAAGAAATAAATATACATAGCTGACCTTTGATGTAAAATTGAACCAAAATCATCAATTGTAAAGATTCATAATTTCTAAGCTGAGGAAAAGCAGAAAATATTCTAATTTTAAAATGGTCAATATAAGGCATGTTGCTTCCAAAATAAGAAAAAAATGTAAACAGGTATAAAATTTTCCATTTCTATTTATGATTACGTAGAAACTACAATATAGATTGTTCAGCCCAAACCTGACCAGCTGTATTCCTGATCCAATGAATCTCATTGTTTCAGGCTTCTTTACTCCTCTTAACTTCAACCAGCTTTTCAACATGTTCTTAAATATTGACCTGGTCTCTGCTTCAGTCACATACCTATCCTTTCTACAAATTCACCCCTCCATGTTAAAGAAAAAAAGCATTTTTCAACTTTGGTCTTTATGTTTATTTTAAACCATACATTTATTTTCTTTCTTCCAAATTCTTCAGTCAATGGAAACAATTTATTACTACCTTGTTTTCTCATTCTTTCAGAATTTTATATGAAGTACATTTTCTTTTTAGAAGCATGTAATTAAAGCATATCAAAAGATAATGAAGAACAACTAGCAAGTGCAATAAAATACAATCTTACCTTTCACTATGTCGAGCTGAGGATAGAAGTGGTGCGGATATTTTGAACTCTATTAATGAGTGCTTCCTTTTAGACAGCTGAGGAGACTTTAAGAGCAAATGACTGAGCCAACCACAAAGAACAAGTTAAACTTGTTCTGCAAAATTCAAACAATCTCTGACCAGTTTATGGTGAGGCAATCATCAAGAAGGTGTTTTCTTTTTTATTGTGTTAGGTTTGTGTTTAAATACTTTGAGCTAAGAGCATAAAATCTTGATTCCTCTTGTCTACTTGGTGCATTGTGATTTTAAAGAATTATGTCAAGTTTCACCACCCATAATGAACAAAGATTCTACTCTCAGAAAGGTAGGGGTTATACAAGATCAGCCAGGTACATACTGCATTTTATAATTGAATACCAAACATTGATTTTGCAAAAACAATGCATGACGAATCTAAAAGCCAAGGAAAAAGCACCTGACCATAAACAACACTGTGCCTTTATCAGATGAATTCTATTTTTATTTTTGTGTGTATTGGTGATCAGAAGGAACTAAAAATGTTTCATTATGTCATACCTAAGCATAACCAAAATTGTCCAATTCTTCCTGTAGCTTTCAGGTATCAGTAGAATTCCTCAAACTGTATGTTAACTCACAGGAATTATGGTATTAATTTCGCTGTTGCGCAGAGGGACTGGAGAATAACAAAGTGGTCCAAAAGTAGGCATGAGAGTAAAATAGTTACTGCATTCAATATTTACTTCTTCCTCACCTTCACGAGAAAAGTCAGTTATATCAACCCTTCCATAATTGGAGTATCTTTAATGACTTCAGGTAAAACTCCAAGTAGGTTAAGAAGTGCTTGAAACAGAAATCCCAGGACCAGTCTTTGCCCATTTAACAGGAAGCATTGGATGGGGTCCTGAGAACTGAACTGTCATTGTGTGGAATCAATGATTGCTGATGAAATCCTGTTAAAATAGCAACAAACAAATATTGGGCCAAATATTACCTTTTTTTTTTAAAAAAGGGGAGAGTTGCCCTGAGGTTTCCTTTTACAGAAAATGTCACCATGAAGCCTAATGAGATTTCTTGTCACATCTTAGCAAATGTGTCTCATTAACTGCTGATAAAAGGTGGAGCTGGAGAAAGCACAGAAGGTCAAGCAGCATCAGAGGAGAAGGGCAGTCGGTGTCTTATAAACTACATTTGGCATCCCTTATGTCAAATTCTAGCTCAATCTTACCAAAATAACTCACCGAGCACCAGATATCCGCCAAAAAACTGTCAGCCCCCTCTTGACTAAACCATCTTTGGCAGGCAAGTGTTTGCAGTCTGATGTGTTCAGATGAAATGTAATCACCATTACCAATTCCAGGAGGTGCGTGCCCACTACCCTGGCAGCTGACATAACTGGAGCAGTCTTGTGTACCTGGTGCATTTGAGGGTCCAAGTGCCTAACAAAGCTGTTTCCTGGTGGACAAGGGTTATCCATTGCGACCATGAACAGGCAGGGACTAAAGGGATGTGGGCCATATGCAGGCAAATGGGATTAGTTTAGAATAACAATATGGTCAGATGAGACAAGATGGGCTGAAGAGCCTGTTCCTGTGCTGTACTGTTTTTTATTCTATGTCTCAATACACCATTGCATAAACCCTTGACTGATGTGAAAGATAGATACAATGCTATCCATGTCTCAGCCAAGGCTGTGGTAGAGCAAATGATGGGGCTGCTACAGAAGTGGTTCTGATACTTGGACTGATCTAGGGGTGCCTCCAGTATACTCTGTGCTGAGTGTGCTGCAACACCCTGGCATGCTGCGCTTTGCACAACTGGAGCAGGCAATGAGGTGGTGTCCTTAATGCAGAGGAACTTGAGGAAAGGTCTTCTAAGGATGAGGATGGTGATATTGAGGAGGAGGAAGCTGGCATTGTTCATGACAGAGATCAGCTGTGATGGGTACTACATGCCAGAGAGTGTCTTTGACATCTACTTCCAGTAGATGAGTGCTGGGTGCAGCAGACAATTTTGACTGATCCATTTTTTGATCATGTTTATGAGAGCTGGTTGGCATTGTGACGATAAAGTTCACCGTCTGCTAGTATCGTGTTTGTTGCCATTTCCTTTCTGGAAATAAAAGCTCATGTTTGGAATTGTCCAATTGCTTGCCAGTATATGATGGTCCCCTACTAATAAACATAAGATACTGGTCTATAGAGGACATTAGAAATAAAGCAGCATTGACTCAGTGGATGTTCAGACATGAGGTAGCTACAGGCAGGTAAAGTGTGTGGCATGAAAACAGCACAGAAAGTGAAAGAATGGGGTTCTACGTGTTGAGAGTGACACTCTGTTGGCATGGCAAACACGTGTAGTGTGACCTTATGGCTGCTCTCCTATGACATTGATAGTGTGGGGCAGTGCCGGATTGCCAACACTTTCCTAGGTATGCAGTAGTCTTTCAAAGATGGTGTGGGTGCAAGGGATGCCAGTCTCTCAGGGGATATCAACTGTACGGTGAGCTGTTATGTGAATGGAGGGTGGTAAAATGGGGCAGTCAATGGATGTAAGAGACAGTACGGGGATGGGGTAGATAATTAATGTGGTGAATAAACTTCAGTGCAACTAGGGCTTAGCCAAAAAAATTATAAAGTTCAGCCCATAGTGTGAGGAAGCTTGTTAGGACTCACAGAGAGAACCCCTCCTAGAAACCCTCGAAATTGCCAATTTCTGGTAAGAATCAGGCCTTTTGCAAAGGTTTGATTGAGACTTTTAAAGTAATGAAAGAATTAAATTCAAATTCATGTACAGAAGCTGTTCAAATGAGAAGGATCAGGACACATGAATATTCAAGTTATTTTGCAAATTATTTTAGGTTTCTGGAAGTACTTTCTTTTGTAGAAAACTTTCAATCTCTGGAACAGTAATCATTATGTGTATGAGAACTTCAATAAGAAATGAATTCCTGTTCATGGTCAACAAGACCACACATCCATTTGGTTTAATTCAGGGATTTGACCGGAATCTCCCGTAATATTTTCTAAAATGGCCAAAACTTTTATTTTGTTTTCCTTATCTCTTATAGGAAGCTGTGTGATTATGACATTGTTAAAAATCACACAACAGCAGGTTATAGTCCAACAGGTTTAATTGGAAGCACACTAGTTTTTGGAGCATGGACTATAACCTGGTGTTGTATGATTTTTAACTTTGTACACCCCAGTCCAACACCGGCATCTCCAAATCATGATTATGACATGGTATTGTTTGGGCTGCCCTTGACTGAGCTGCACTAAATGGCTGAAGGCTGCACATGGCAAAATCAGCAAAAATGGCTGACAACAGTCTTAGAGAGCTTGGGAAATATTTGCTTAATGTAGCCTGCACAAGCCAGAACAATCATCACTCTTTAGCCTTAAGGAAATAGAACTGAGTTAGAATATGCAGCTGCAGTTGCTTACACTTAGGACATAGATAAGAACATTTCACACATCTAATTGGCGAGTCTCTCTTGAATTATTTAAATCAGTCACAATACTAATAGTAGATTTTAGTTAAGATCCTTAAAAGTAATTATAGATATAGATTCTGAAGAAGTTACAGATTCACCTGTATAACAAAAAAAAATCACTAAAACCATTACAGGAAAAGATTCAAATAAAATTTAAAGACAAACCAGTCTTCAACAGTAAAAACAACTCTATTTCATTTCAGGAAAAATGCAGAAACTTGCAGACATTGGAATGTGGATTGAATGAACACCCAAGGATAAAGAGAGAAAGGAATTGGTCACAACTCATTAGCTAAATAATTCCAAATGAGGTATAACCCTATAACTTTGTTGGAACTGATATTTTAACCAGGAGTAAAGATCAATATTCTTTTGTATTTCCTGTAAAGAAGTTAATAAGAAAATGTATTTACAGAATCTTATATGGATTAATGCAGTTTTTGAGCAAAGGAAAATGTAATTCTGCAAATACAAATTCACCCCACAAACTTATATGTGTAAGTTTGTGGGGTGAATTTGTACTTGCAGAATTACATTTTCCTTTGCTCAAAAACTGCATTAATTCATATAAGATTCTGTAAATACATTTTTTTTTAGATAAGAATCAGCCTAAACATTATGGCACAGACAGCCTCACACAGGGCAGCTCACAACCTTAAATGCATGACCTGGGCCGACCTGACACCAATTGTTAAAGTTCACTTGAGAATGTAAGTTTTCAATGTTCTGCGATTTACATATGGAAGAACTGAAACCAACATGTTCATTCTAAAAGATGAGAGACTTAACAAACAATCTAAGTCTTTTTCGATATATAATTTCAGTTACATTACACTGTAAACCTTTGCTACAAATTTTGTGTCTTACGATCTTATACTCCACAACCACCTGATGAAGGAGCAGCGCTCCGAAAGCTAGTGCTTCCAAATAAACCTGTTGGACTATAACCTGGTGTTGTGTGATTTTTAAACTTTGTACACCCCAGTCCAACACCAGCATCTCCAAATCATATCTCTAGACTGACATTGTGAGATCTGCTGCATATTTCCAGCATTTTGTTTATATTTCAGATTTTCAATATTCACTCAGCACCTTACTTTACTAAGGTAATGAATGTCTTTGGACAATCAACCAGCTCTCTAACATTAGGCTGTATATTACTGGACACAGTGTAAAGCTCCAGTTGTTCTACCACGATCATGAAGATTTCTGATGTTGACTCACTACTTTACGTTTCTAAGATTGATAGTCCTCAGGTTTGTGTGGGCAACATTGCTAATTCATGCTAAATTATACTTTAGATCTATGTCCACCTGAAAAATGGGAATCCAGAAAAAGAGAAACACAATCTTAAGGTATTTAGGAATGAAATCAACAAATACATTTTTCAGCGAGAGGTTAGTGCAAGTTTTCAACTCCCTTCTGCTCAGCCTGAGAAAACTGGGCTAAGGTTGAGCCATAATCTAGTTAAATGTTGGAACATACTTGAGAGAAGGAATGTTTTATTCCTGTATCCATGAAGTGAAGATGTCAAGTAATATCTTAGAGTAGGTCGTTACATGTAACATACAGGGCAGTCACACCAGCAGTTTGAATCCATGGTAAGTCTAATATCTATGCCACTGCATCACATGATTGTATTTATTCAACACAAAGTTCTGACACACAGTATAGGATATTAATTTACTTCATGGCTGTACTTTTGATGTTATGGACATTTATAGCATTTGAGTGTTTCTTGATGCATAAAACTTTCAAGAAAAACATCAAATTCTGCACACTTGTGAATCATCAATAAATAATCTACAGATACTGTATTTTAGAGGATTCTAAAATCAAGTAATAGAAAACAGTTGTGGATAAATGGTTGTTATCCATTATACCTTCTTTAATAAGGAAAAATCCCTTCAGAAACTTAGTTTTTATTTATTCAGTTTGGGCACAAAGGGGTAATATTGACTTCTCACGTTGGTCAAAGTGGGCGAGATAATATTGACCACCTAATTAGACTCCTTTCCTGGTTTTCCATATTCCTTTTTCATTTTATGTAACCAGCAGCTAATTTGATTTGACCCAAAGTCAAAAGGATCCCATCCAAATATTCTTCAAATCAAAAATATAACAGCTTGGAGCCAGGCCCAGGTCTGATAGCAGGTATTTGATCTGAAGTATTAAATCTGTGTTTCTCCCAGCTACTGCTTAATCAGCTGAGTAATTTCAGTATTTTTGGCTTTATTCAGAATCCCTCGATCATGGTGTCAGGGACATTCATGGCCTGCATAACTTCTGCCGGTTCACTAAATTGAAACACAAATCTGCTGTAAATCACCATGAAGAAATGTGTCTTTAAAAACTATTTTACTAAAGCAGGAAATAATAATCAGAATATTTTTCACTTAAACTGATTGAGCATTCATGGAGCTTTTCTGATTTATGATGAATTTTGCATGAAGCAACATATTCAGCTGGGGTCCCTGGACCATGATTCTATCAGCCCCATGTACTGTTCAACTGTATTTATATTACGAGTTCTGCTCCTGGATCATATTCATGAACCAATAATGGAATTGAATGTCTACTGCTATCAGATGATGCTGCCTTCTTCTCACTCTCCTGCTCTGAAAACAAATGGGATGAATGGAGCCACTCCATTTGTGGCTTTTTTGACGTCATTGTTCATTCAGTGGTTACATCTTGGGAAATAGCTCCCTCTACAATCCAGTTTCCTGCTCCACCCAGTCTCTAAGAGCTGTAACACGAGTATACACTCCAGGAATATTCGGTTTCGCACAGTCAATACCAAAGCTCACGATCCCAGCTAGAAACCAAGTATTATTGGATCTCCGACAGACCAGCGGACCTCCTGAATCACCCTGGAATAAAGGAGAGTACACAATAATTATAATTCTGTAATGTGATGTTCACCTATTGCATAATAAAATAGCATGTGCTTCTGTTAGCAATAGGACACTCATCAGCAATATGGATACAGGAAGGAGATGCCTTGCATGCACAAAATAGTTTTCAGGACATTTATGTCCTCTCTTGTGACATTTCAAATTCCTTGGACCAAACTAATTGGTACCAGCAGTAGCTATCTAGATTTAAGCCTGCATCATGAATTCCTCATCAGTCACTGACCCCCAGACACAGGTGTAAGCTGCGAGAGGAGAGGAACAAAACAAGATTTGGAGGAAAGCACTAGAGGAAACAGAAAGCCAAGGTAAAGAAGACACAAAGCAAAATATTTCACAAAAAAAGAGAATCAAAGAACAAAATAATATTAGTATGAAAATAAGCATGTGTAATACATATAAGGATAATATAATATCTTAGGCAGGGTGTGCGACGAAAATAAAGAAAGCAGGAAAAAAACTCAAGCAATGAATTAGGAGAGCAAAAGGGGACCCTTGAAATGACCTTGGTAATAGGCTTAAAGAGAATCCCAAGGCATTCTATACATACATTAAAACCAAGGGGGTAACTAGGGAAAAGGTAGGACTACTCAAGGAAAGAATTTGTTCTTGGAGCCGAGGATGTGGTTGAGCTCCTAAATGAATGCTTTGTGTCAGTATTCATGCAGGGAAAGGATATGGAGGATAGTGAGATTAGTGTGAAGTGTACTAATACAGCTAAGGCATTTTGAGGTCAAGAAAGAAGTGGTGCTCGGTCTCGTGAAGAGCATTAAAGGTGGATAAGTCCCCTGTGCCCAATGGTATCTATCCCAGATTATTGAGAGAGGCAAGAGAAGAGATTGTTGGAGCCTTGACCAAGATCTTTGTATCCTCACTAGCCATTGGAGAGGTTCCAGAGGACTGGCGAGTAGCTAACGTTGTTCCTCTGTTCAAGAAGGGAAATAAGGTTAATCCAGAATACTATAGAGCAGTGAGTCTCACATCGGTGGTTGAGAAGCTATTGGAGAGAATCCTTAGGGATAGAATTTATACGTATTTGGAAAAGCATGGCCTAATTAGGGACAGTCAGCATGGCTTTGTATGGGGCAGGTCATGTCCTACCAACCCATTTGAATTTTTTTGAGGAGGTGACGAAGGTGATCAATGAGGGTAGAGTAGTGGGTGTTGTCTACACGGATTTTAGTAAGGCTTTTGACAAGGTTCCTCATGATAGGGTCATGCAGAAGATTAAGATGCATAGGATCCATAGTGACTTGGCCACATGGATTCAGAATTAGCTTGCCCATAGAAGCCAGAAGGTAGAAGTGGAAGGGTGTTTTTCTGGCTGCAGTCTATGACTGGCAGTGTTCAGCAGGGATCCGTACTGGGACCTCTGCTGTTTGTGATATGTATAATTGACTTCGATGAAAATGTATATGGGTGGGTTAGTAGGTCTGCAGATGATACAAAGGCCAGTGGAGTTGCGGATAGTGAAGGCTATCAAAGGATATAGGTCAGTTGCAGATATGGGTGGAGAAATGGCAGATGGAGTTTAATCTAGGGAAGTGTGAGGTGCTGCACTTTGGGAGATAAAATGTTAAGGGAAAGTATACAGGTAATGGCAGGATCTTCAACAGCATTGATGAACTGGGGGATCTTGGAGTTCAAGTCCATAGCTCCTTGACAGTGGCCACGCAATTAGATAGGGTGGCAAAGAAGGCACATCCCATGCTTGCTTTTATTGGTTGGGGAATTGAGTACAAGAATCAGTATGTCATGTTGTGGCTTCACAAAACATTGGTTAGGTAAAAACAATGACTGCAGATGCTGGAAACCAGAGTCTAGATTAGAGTGGTGCTGGAAAAAGAGCCTTTCACATCCAAAGTTTTATCTGCACATTCACCAGTATCATTTATTGTATCCGTTGCTCCCGATGCGGTCTCCTCTACACTGGGGAGACTGGACACCTCCTAGCAGAGTGCTTTAGGGAACATTTCTGGGCCACCCGCATCAATCAACCAAACTGCCCTGTGGCCCAACATTTCAACTCTCCCTCCCACTCTGCCGAGGACAGAGAGGTCCTGGGCCTCCTTCACCACTGCTCCCTCACCACCAGACGCCTGGAGGAAGAACGCCTCATCTTTCGCCTCGAAACACTTCAACCCCAGGGCATCAATGTGGACATCAACAGTTTCATCATTTCCCCTTCCCCCACCTCACCCCAGTTCCAAACTTCCAGCTCAGCACTGTCCTCATGACTTGTCCTACCTGCCTATCTTCTTTTCCACCTATTCACTCCCCACCCCCCCTAAACTATCACGTTCATCCCCTCCCCCACTCACCTATTGTACTCTATGCTACTTTCTCCCCACCCTCACCCTCCTCTCATTTATCGCTCCACCCTTCAGGCTCTCTGCCTGTATTCCTGATGAAGGGCTTTTGCCCGAAATGCGATTTTACTGCTCCTCGGATGCTGCCAAAACATTGGTTAGGCCACACAAAGTACTGTGTTCAAGTCTGGTTGCTACATTACAGGAAGCATGTGGGGGCTTTGGAGAGGGTACAGAAGAATTTTACCAGGATGCTACCTGAATTAGAGGGTATGAGCTATGAGGAGTGGCAGAGGTTGAGGAGAAACTTGGAAGAAGTCTATAAAATAATGAGATGCATTGATAGGGTTGACGGTCAGAATCTGTTTGCCGGAGTTGAAATGTCTAAAACTAGGGGGCATACATTTAAGGTGAGAGGGGGCAAGTTCAAAGGAGATGTGAGGGGCAGATCTTTTTTATTACACAGAGTCATAGGGATGTACATCATGGAAACAGACCCTTTGGTCCAACTCATCCATGTCGACCTGATATTCTAAATTAATCTAATCCCATTTGCCAGCACTTGGCCCATATCTCTCAAAACCCTTCCTATTCCTATACCCCATCCAGATGCCTTTTAAATGCTGTAATTATACTGGCCTCCACCAATTCCCCAGTAGCTCATTCCATACATGTACCAGCCTGTGTGAAAAAAATTGCCCCTTAGGACCCTTTTAGATCTTTCCCCTCTCACCTTAAACCTATGCCCCTCTAGTTCAGGACTCTCCCACCCCTTGGAAAATACCTTAGCTCTTCACCCTATCCATGCCCCTCATGATTTTATAAACATCTATAAGGTCACCTCTTCGCCTATGATGCTCCAGAGAAAAATAGCCCCAGCCTATTAAGTCTCTCCCTTTTGTTCAAACCCTTCAACTATAATAGCATTCTTGTCATTTGTTTCTGCACCTTTTCAAGTTTAACAACATTTTTACTCTGACAGGAAGACCAGAATTGAATGGAGTATTCCTAAAGTGGTCTAACCAATATCCTGTACAGCTGCAACATGATCTCCCGACTCCTATACTCAGTGCATCGACTCCTATACTCAGTACCACATGCCTTTTTTCACTACCCTGTCTACCTGAAACTTCACTTTCAAAGAATTATGAACTAGCACTCCAAAGACTCTTTGTTCAGCAGCACTCTTCAGGTTCCCACCATTGAGTGTATAAGTCCTACCTGATTTGCCCTACCAAGTCTGGAATGCGCTGCCATGGTGGTGCTGGAGGCAGATGCGATAGGAGTATTTAAAGAACTTTTAGATAAGCACATGAATATGCAAGGAACGGATGAATATGGACCAAGGCAGAAGAGATTAGTTTAATTTGGCTTCATGTTCAGCGCAACATCATGAGCTGAAGGGCCTGTTCCTGTGCTGTACTGCGCTATGTTCTATGTTCTAAAAGATAGAAGAAAAACAGTAAAAGTTGAAGCACACGATCTGGATCTAGCTTTTTGAACAAAGTGCATGGATGAAAAATGTTTAATTTTGGTGCCCAAACAGGCATGCATTTCCAGAACAAGACAGTAGATGGGGCTATATCAGTTTATCCAAAACAATGGGCAGAATCTTATACTGTAGTGCTCAGAGTTTTGTAAGCTATGGCAAGATGTATGACAGAATCAGACTAGAAGTCTCGACTGCTAGAGCATCTTGCTGCACCTTTTATGCCTTTTGCTGAGCAGTGAAACAGATTTCTCACTAGCTAGTGAGGAGTTGCCAGTTAAGTGGGATGGTATCTCAATGTATGGGATTCTATGAGAGCGGCACAGTGGCTCAGTGGTTGGCACTGCTGCATCACAGTGCCAAGGACCTGGGCTCATTTCCAGGCTCGGGCGACAGTGTGGAGTTTGCACATTCTCCCTGTGTCTGTGTGTGTTTCCTCCAGGTACTCCAGTTTCCTCCCACAATCCAAAGATGTGCAGGTTAGGTGAATTGGCCATGTAAAATTGCCCATAGTGTTCAGGGATGTATTAATTAGGGGTTTAGAATCAGTTTAACTCAGTTGGCTGGGTCATTGGTTTACAGAGCAGGGTGATGCCAACAGTGTGGGTTCAATTCCCATCACCAGTTTGAGGTTACCATGAAGGACTCTCCTTTTCAACCTCTCTTCCCTTGCCTGAGGTCTGGTGGTCCTCAGGTTTAATCACCTCCAGTCACTTTTCTCTCTAATGAGTGCAGCCCTGATAGTCAAGTAAGACAATAGTGACACAACAGGTAGGGGTAAATGTAGAGTAATAGGGTAAGGGAATGGATTTGCGTGGGATACTCTTCAGAGGGTCGGTGTGGACTTTTTGGGCCGAAGGGCCTTTTTCCACACTGTAGGGATTCTATGATCGATGATAGCAAGGCAAATGCTGTATTAATGTCACAATTCACCTCACTAAGATTCAGCTCCCGATCTTAACAGACATGCTAAAAAAAAGCTAGACGTCAAGGCATCTTGACGTTGAAATCAGAGCAGTGCTTGGCAACTTTGGTTTGCCGTTTGTTTGAAAGTTCCTCCATGTTGCACACCAGCAGCTCAGGGCATGCACCAGCTCGTGGACTGGACCAAGCCGTATCTGCGGGCTCTTTGCTCACTCACTCTGAACCTACCTGTATGCTCACACCATTCCTGCCTTGGCCTTGCCCTTGTGCACTTAGCTCTAGCTGAATGGGGCAATCAGGCTTGTATTACTTCAGTCTTGCCTTGCCAATTTGCATACGAACACAGGAAGGAAGCCTCAGTCAAAGTTAAGATCAGGGGAGAGCTTTCACTGAGGGTGGTCAAAGGCAGCCTCTGATACTGGTCCGGGGGCCTGGAGATGGTCAGTCATCGAGCCACTTGTGTGGTCAGAGTCAGGATGCCTTCTACAAAAGGTGGAACGAAATAAATACGGGGTAACCTGCTATCCTTCTTGAATCCTTCTGCCCACTGTGGGCTGCATTCCTCCTGGAATGAGGGGGAGGTGGGTACTAAAGGAGAGAAATTGGGTGACAGAGGAGAGTTGTCCCGAGAGAATGAGTAGTCAGTGGAGAGTATATGCAGGGTCATTGATGTAGGGGGTGACAGTAAGTGAGGGAGGATACCTCAATCAATACTGCGAGTGATATGGCATCAGCCTTGTTGGAAGATGAGTCTGGTAGCAGGAGATAGAAAAAGAGTGTGAGGGAGTGGGAAAGAGATGGTGACACTTGTACTGGTGAAATGGAAAAGATCATCGACTTTTTTCCTACAGGGCTGGGCATCCCGCCAGACTGCTGAGACTATACTGACCTGGGGGGCAACCTCAATCCAGATTGGCGTAGTCTGGGTTTTCTCACCTCCTGTGCCAGCAGTGGGGGAAAGAGGTCATGTGCATTGGCACCGCTCCATCCAGCAGGACCCCCAGGTCCTTGTCCATAAAAGCGGCGCCAATTCCCCCCTAGTCTGCAACACAGAATCATTCAGGATAGCTTCAGACTGACAGGAGTTGTCTGGATGCAAAAGCTTATAAACATGGCATGTGCACCAGGTCATTTCCAGGCTACTTCAGCAGTGGTGAGTTGCCCTGGGAATGGCGCCATGGGAAGACAGGAATACGATTGAATGTGAAGGATGCCATAGGGGTGGGGTAAATAGTTAATGAGGTGAGTTAGATAAGATATGGTGACAAGTCCCATGGTGAGAATCCTCCATAAAAAAAACTTGCTATAACTCACACAAAGGTATCAGGTATCTTCATCCCAAAATCCAAGCAATTTGAGCTTCCATTTCTTAGTCACTGGCCTGTTCCACCAGGAAGATAATTGCCTTATAGTATAAAAATCCCAGTTTAGGACACTCAAGATCTGTTTACACTGTCCTAAGATAGTTGCAAATTAATAGAAACATAGGAATTGTTAAATGAGAAAAGATCCAATCTATTTAGTTTAACTTGTACCAAACTGGTAACCACATGATAATATTGGGGTGTTTGACTAATTGTTCTCAATTAGTCTACAACACTTTCCAAGCATGCATGTAAAAAAAACCTACTGGTTTTTTTTCAGCTGGAGGAGAGTTGTGGGAACAATATATTCAAAGTCATCCATTCCTCTCAAGCTCTTTATGTTCACTACGTGATGTATTCAATTTCTTACATACAAATCAATGCTTGGATGAAAAGTGAACATTGACTTAAAAATGCCAGATCTTATCTTCAGCTATTGTAAGACTATAGTTTCAGTAGATTCCTGGCTGTGTACCAATTTGTATGTGGTTGAAGGAAGTCTCTGCTGATGACTGTTTCTTCATTCAGGAATTTCCAGTGAGGTGTGGCTCTCAACTGGAACATTCAGCATATCACTTTGGACTGAAGCCAGCTCTCCACTCCTTCCTGACACAGCAGAATTGGAGAATCGGAATGAATGGTCAAAGGTAATCTAATGCGTAAAAACGACTGCAGATGCTGGAAACCAGATTCTGGATTAGTGGTGCTGGAAGAGCACAGCAGTTCAGGCAGCATCCGAGGAGCAGCGAAATCAACGTTTCCGGCAAAAGCCCTTCATCAGGATGAAGCTGATGAAGGGCTTTTGCCCGAAACGCCGATTTCGCTGCTCCTTGGATGCTGCCTGAACTGCTGTGCTCTTCCAGCACCACTAATCCAGAAAGGTAATCTAATGGCCAATCTTAAATTGATATCTTCACTACCTAGTCAGTAATCACTTGTCCTTTATAGGACATGTTCACTTGTTCCACTGTCTTTAATACAGGTAGTTCTTCTATAACGTGATAGTTGCATTCTTGCGCAACATCACATTATAGCAACATTGCGCTTTAGAAACAGCATTTAAAGTGTTGGCAATATAACTGCATTACAGTATCCCCAATTTGTCAATCACATTACAGCGAACTTGCATCAACGAAATGAGTTATAGCAGAACGACCTGTAATTGATAATGACATGATAGTTGCTGCAGTGTATCTTTAAGTAAGAATGTTGATAGTCTGCATACATTATCATACAGGATATGATGTTCAAATCTATCAATTGACAAAGCAAGATATACTTGGAAAAGATTTCAAAATACAGACGTCCCTGATTTAGAAACATCTGACTTATGAACGCTTGAACTTAGAAGCACAGTCCCATACAGGGGTGTATTAATATTAATTTTAAAGATTCAACGTTTAAATGTTTAATCTATTTATGGTTATTTTATAATGTCCTGCATTGTGTTGCAACTTCCATACAAACTGACTAGTGAACGGACTCAAGAACCAAGCCTGTTCTCTTGGAGACTGCCAGTAGGAGTTCTGAAGAGGGGTCAGTGAACCTGAAACGTCAACTCTACTTTCTTTCCACAGATACTGCCAAATCTGCTGAGTTTTTCCAGCAATTTCTGATTTTGGTACTGTCAGTAGTTTACCACTCTTATTTGAGCAATTAGTAAATTTGTGTTTGAAGCATAAAAGAAAATACAAGAGCAATAACTGGTATCTGTAATAGTTCTTTATTGACTCTATCAGAATATCATGGAATATGTGAATTTGCCCAATTGTATGGATTTAAGGATTGAATGAGTGAAATTCATTGTTGTTGACGGCGAGATGTGAGAACAAGCAGCATTCTGTTCTAAGTAAGTTCTAAGTTCTACGCCTTAAAGTTGTTGAAATGACAGAAGGATCTGCTCCCACTATAAAAGTAATTTAATATTGCTCCCTATATTTTCAGAAGTATTAGAAGTTACCCTGAAATGGAACTGTTGCAGCATTTACAATCTATAAAGGGAGAGAGTGCTTATTCCTTGGTGTGACCATTATCCAGATTTAGTTTGAAGCTACTTGCGACCTGTAGTTTACAACAATAAATCGACTTGTTGAATGTTAGTTCATGAATAAAAATATTGCCCATTGTAGTACATTTACATGAGCATGACTTAATACCTTTTCTTCAAAACATAAAACTAATATCTCAACAAAATATGAATAAATTAACCTTCTGTTTAATTTGTCTATGTGAAAGGCAAGACTTCTACTGGCTGACTAGTAAACACTTTCCATTAACATTTTGGGAACAGTAATAACTTTCTACCAATCATGGAGCAAAAGCAGTTCAGCAGCGGGTGTTGAGAGTGCAAACCAGGGGGCAGCCAGGAAGCTGTAGGGAATCTAATCTAATCTAAAAAAGTGAAAAGGTTACCTGACAAGCATCAACTCCTCCTGCTAAGATACCAGCACACAGCATCCTATCACTAATTTGGTTTCCAAAGGTACGTTTGCATCGTTTGTCGTTGATAATTTTCACTTCTGCTTTTTGAAGGATGTTTGCAGGTGGGCCTGGAGGAAAAAGATAATTAATTAGCTCTTCATTAATTTCTGAATTTGAACAGAAAAGTCAAGTCTGACATTCCAGTGTGGCACTTGTTTTAACTCATTCATGGGATGTGGCTGTCACTGGCTGAAGCAGCATATATTGCAAATCCCTAGTTGCCCTTCAGGAGGTGGAACTGAGCTGCCTTCTTAAACTACTGCAGTTCATGTACTTCAAGTAGACCCACAATGCCATTAAAAATGAAGTTCCAGGATTTCAATCCAGCTGAATGAACTGTGATATATTCCCTAGTCAGGATGGACAATCATTTGGAGAAGAACATGTGAGTGGTGGAGATCCTATGTATACATCCTTCTAGGTGGTAGTAGTTGTGGGTTTGGATGGCGCTAAATAAGGAGTCTTGGTGAATTTCTGCAGTGCATCTTGTAAATGGTACACCTTGCTGCTACCGTCAGTGGTGGTGGTGTGAATATTTATGGATGCGGTGTCAATCGAGCGAGGTGCTTTGACTCCTGATTTGTGCTTTGTAGATGATGAACAGATTGTCAGGACCCAGGACCTGTCTTGCTTTCTGCAGGATTCCTAGCCTCTGACCTGCTCATGCACCCACTGTATGTGTGTGGTAGTCCTGTTCAGTTTCTGGTTAATGCTAGCCCTCACTATGCTCATTGTGGGAGTTTCAGTGATTATGATGTCAATTAATGTCAAGGGGCAATGGTTCAATTCTCTTCTTTTTGGAGAATGGTCATTGCCTGGTACTTGCGTAGCACAAATATTACTTGCCACTTTTTTGCTCAAACCTGGATATTTTCCAGGCTTCGCTGATTTGAATATGAACTGCTTTGGTACCTGAGAAATCATGAATGATACTGAACATTGTGCAATCATTGATGAACATTCACTCTTCTGATCTGATGACAGAGGGTTGGTCATTGATGAAGCAGCTAAAAATGGTTGGGCCTAGGACATTACACTGAGGATTGTCTGCTTTGTACTGTTTTTTGTTGGGTAGATGCCAGTGTTGTCATTGTGCTCGAACAAATTGGTAATGTATGCAGTATGCTCTAGAACACAAGTCTTCAGTACTATTACCGGAATATTGTCAGGGCTCAGAGCCTTTACAGCATCCAGTGACTACAACCATTTCTTGGTATGACGTGGAATGAATTGAATTGGCTGAAGACTGGCATTTGAGATGCTGAGGACTTCAGGAAGGGGCCAAGATGGATCATCCACTTGACATTTCTGGATGAAGATTGTTGTGAATGCTTCAGATTTATCTTTTGCCCTGAGGTGCCTGGCTCCCCTTTTATTATTGAAAATGAAAAATGAGTGAGGATCTACCTCCTCCAATGAGTTGTTTAACTGTCCACCATCATTCACATTTTGATGGGCAAGGAATACACAGCTTAGATCTGTCGCACTGGTTGTGGAGTCGCTTAGCTCTATCAGTTGCTGCTAATGCACGTAGCATTGGAGGTTGATGCATCATTTTTAGGTATGCCCAGTGCTGCTCCTGACATGTCCTTCTTCACTCTTCATTGAACCTAACTTGATGTTAATGGTAGAGTGAGGGATTATACCAAACTATGAGGTTTTAGATTGTGTTGGTGTATGATTTATGCTACTGCTGATAGTGCACCTCAGAAATTCCTACTCTTGAGTTGCTAGAAATAAATCCAGTTTAACAGTAATTGTCTTCAAAAATCCCAAACAATATGTGAAACATATCAAGTGAGTCAGCATCAAATAAATCCAAAGCATCTTGCTAACTCAAAATGACATAATTAGATGCTGTGTGATAAACTAAATATATTTTAATTCAGTTATTTGATTATAAGGCTCTGTCCTTAAATATAAGCAATCATTACATTGATAATTAAATTCTCAAGCATTCTAAAATTATTAAGATATATTGGAGTACTTTCTCCAGTAGATACATCACACTTTTGCATTGAAAGCAGCCTCAAGAGATGGTGGAAGTGAATTTTTAAAGGTATAGATAGGATCTTGATAAGCAAGGAGTTTAAGGATTATCTGAAGTTGATGAGAATATGGAAGAAAATATGGATGAGAATATTGGAGCAGGCTTGAGGGGTTGCATAGTCTACTCCTGCTCCTAATTCATATGTTAGTGTGGTGCCAGTATCCTGAAAAAACGTTAGTCAATTGACCACACGCATCATCATAGACTGAAAACTGGTAAAATTAACATGGATAATGGATACACAAAAAACCATCATCAGGATGAGTATCTGACATTCAATATACTTAAAGAAATAAACATTAAAATGGAAAATGACAGTTTTATTGACATTGCAGGGAAGACAAATCATTCAATTAAAATTGGAATAATGCCAAAATCTAACCTTGAAAAGCAAGCGCTCCCCATCCCGTGATTGTACATTTTCGACCAGCAGAGATGACTTCACTACTCGATGGGAGACAAATTGGCTGGATGAACTTATTGAAGATGAGAGGAGAAGAAAGCTCCAGTAGTGCAATGTCATTGTTAAAGTTCATTGGAATGCTATAGTTAGGATGGATGTGGATTCTACTGATGGGTCTCGATATACCACGCCGAACAAAGATTGATCCCATGTAAGCTTTCCAGTTTGAAGGGTTGGCGAATGCTCTTTAAGCAAACATGAATAAACATAATTTCAATCATTCTTAAAACATTTAGGTTAAATCTATAATTCTTGTTTAATACTGAGCTTATTTTGTGACTCCATGTCTTCGCCATCACAGAGTCTGCTGTTACAGTCTCCACAAAATTGTGCACTTCTTATCCTACTGAAACCATTTGTTGCCGAAACTCTCATTCAGCCCTTTGTTAGGACCACACTCCATTACTCCAGCATACCCCCACTTCTATGTTACATACATGCCAACTGTTCTATATTGGCTCCTGAGAATTACAGAATTTGATAGCATAGGAGGTCCTTCAGCTCATTTAAAAGAACAATCCCCAGTTTCCCCATAAACATGTATCTATTTCCAGATTTACATGCAATTTTCTTTTGAAAAATACAGTTAAAAATCTTCTGATATCCTTTCAAGAGTGCAACCCTAACCGTTATGGAAATAGACATTTTACCCAAGAAAGGAAACCATTCAACCCATTGTTGAATGTGCTAACCAAAAATAATTATTCAGCCTCATCCTATTTTCCAGATCTTGGTCCATAACAATCGTGATTTTTTTTTTGAAATGTGATGAGTGTTTTTGCTTCTTCTAGCCTTTCAGGCAGTGAATTCTGGATCATTATATTTCTTGAGGTAATTATCCTGTACACACCTCTAATTCTTCTAACAATTACTTTAAATCTATGTTCCTGATTATTGACTTACCTGTTACTGAGATTATGTCCTTCATGTTATTTAGGTGTTATAATATTATATACCTTAATTAAATCCCCTCTCAACCTCTTCTTTTCTAAAGGAAACAACTCCAGCTTATTTAACCTTTCCTTTATGAACAATAGACTATTTATTGTTTATTCTCTCACATTGTTTGCTCTCACCAAAAAGGTATACCTCACATTTTCAGGATTGAATTGTTTTACCACTTTCCTCTCACCTGTCTTCTGGTTTCAACCAGCCTTGCAGTTTTACAACTTTTAAAATCTTTCCTCCCTCAATTTAATTTTTCAGCCTTGCATTTAAGTCATGGCTTAGCTGTACATCTTCTACATCTGTCATGTTCTCTAGTCTTACAATTGCCTCCCTGGCCACATTACTTTCACCTATCCATTCAGTCTCACCTCGAAACCAGGCTTCAGCTGCCCAGCAACTCACTAAGGCTCCTTGACAGCAACTTCTAAACCTGAGGCCTCTGCCACCTAGAAGAACAAGGTTAGCATCTGCATAGGGAGAAAACGAAAAGCAAGTGCTTTGGCAAGCAGGAGGGAGGATGGTAAATGGTTTCTTGAAAACAGGATTTGTGAAATAGATAGAAGATGCAATTGATTTTTGTTAAGTGTGACATAACACAATGAGAACAAGGAATGGAATATTGCCCAGACTAAATGAAAAGAAGGGTGGCATGGTGACTTAGTGGTTAGCACTGCTGCCTCACAGCACCAGGGACCTGGGTTCAATGCCAGCCTAGAGCATCTGGCTGTATGGAGTTTGCATATTCTCCCGGTGTCTGCTTAGGTTTCCTCCAGATGCTCCGGTTTCCTCCCACAATCCAAAGATGTGCAGGTTAGGTGAATTGGCCATGCTAAATTGCCTGTAGTGTTCAGGGATGTGTAAGTTAGGTGCATTAGTCAGGGGTAAACGCAGAGTGATAGGGTAGGAGAATGGGTCTGGGTGGGTCATTCTTCGGAGGTTTGGTGTGGATGTGTAGGGCTGAAGGGCCTGTTTCAACACTGTAGGAACTCTATGAAGGGTGTGGATGAACAAAGAGGCTTGGGATTTAAATATGATAATGTGGGCGCAGACAGATAATGGTATTTTCCGAAGTTGCATACGTCTCTCACCACAACCAATGGCACCTTGGGACAGACATTGGGTACAGGACTGAAATAATCATGATAAACTTACGTAAAATATTGGTTATGCCACACATACTGGAATGTGCCCATTCAGAGTCCACTCTAGAAAAAAAAGTCTAAGAATCTAAAAGGCCAGGGATGGAAAGCTAGGAGGAGACTTGACACATTGGACCGCTCTTCACTTGAGCAAAGAAGGGGACCAGGAGATTTAATGATAAAAGATTTTGATGGGGGCGGCACGATGGCTCAGTGGTTAGCACCGCTGCCTCGCAGCACCAAGGTCCCAGGTTCAATTCCAGTCTGTGTGGAGTTTGCACATTCTCCCCATGTCTGCGTAGGTTTCCTCCAGGTGTTCTGGTTTCCTCCCACAGTCCAAAGATGTGCAGGTCGGGTGAATTGGCCATGCTAAATTACCCATAGTGTTAGGTGCATTATTCAGAGGGGGATGGGTTACTCTTTGGAGGGTCGGTATGGATTTGTTGGGCCAAAGGGCCTGTTTCCACACTGTAGGGAATCTAATCTAATCTAATCTAATGAATAGGAAAGAATCATCGTCCGATTAAGAGTTCATTAATTTAATGTGGCCAGTGTGAGTCTAAAGGAGTGAATTTATAGGAACAGGAGTAACCCACTGCATGGCTGATGAATGGAATGCTTTGCTGTTGTATTACCATTATGAGGTTTAAAAGCAAAAGGACTGTCTTTATACTTAGGTTACCTATGCTGTAACCTATGCTGAAGCATGCCTGTCGAGGTGATGAGACTATTAAAGATTTACTGAAGCCTAGATTGTTTTACTGAGAAGGTGCAAAATATTCATTCATGTAGACAATAGTGAAGGCAGCTGTGTTACTGGTGGAGAAAATGGGTCACCAATTATCTCAAGGAAGTATTGCCAACAATTGGGAACTAAAGAACAGTTAGTTAGCATCTATACTTGGATACAAAACCAATGTGATTGACATTACCATGGGAAAGGCAGGAAAGGGAGCCATTGTAAAGTTTGCTTTGTAGGCTTTACTATAATATCACCAAACATCACGGATGGATGAGTTAGTCTACCACGAACTAGGATGAGAAAGAACAGCCAGAGACCAAGCTCCCAAAGGTGTACCATTCTGGAATATGTGCAATTCAGATATAGGTTGAAAAGACCAAATTTATTTGGCAATAAGTGAGGCTGGAAGATACCCCTAGCTCGTGCTGAGGAAGGATCATTAGGAACAGTCTCACTAGGAAGGATAATTCTGGTATCAAAGCTACCAGGGTGAGATGGAAGCAAACAAAAATAAACCATTGTGAGTTAAGAATCATTTTGGACTGGTTCAAGGAGAAGCCAATGTCTATTTAAAGCTGAGTGTAAAGTTTATCTATGAAGTATGTTTTCTTTTGATTGGACTAAAAGTAAAAAGGGAACTAACTGTTCTGCAAAGTATGAATAGCCTCCAGAGATAGACTTAACCAAATGTCTGTGTCTTTTGGCACAGTAAATGTCTTAAAATGTAATATCTTACTGTATAATTCTTTTGGCTATTAACTAAAGGTTCAATTTTCAATAAATATTTGAAAAAGAAGAATAGTAGAATGGAAGACACTGCAATTATATTAGGATTGCTGCAAAAGTCACCTGCTAATGACAGCAGGGAGGAATGGCCTTTTTTTATACTTTAATATTTAATAATTCTAAACATCTGGATTGAGAGAAAAGCGGGAATGTCTAGTCTGAGGCTAAGAACTCTGCTGATATGTTAGCAAGCATTCAATTATTTGATTTGAATATTAGGACAATAAAATAATATAGGAGACTTTTTGTATGCAGGTCGTTCTGCTGTAATGAATGTTTCATTAACATGAATTTGCTGTAAAACGATTGATGAATTGGGGACAGTGTTTCTAAAGGGCGAACTTTTAGAATGCGTAATGTAATGCGATTACGTTGCCAATACTTTAAGCGCTGTTTCTAAAGTGCGATTTTTCTATAATGCGGGGTTGCACAAGAACACAACCACTGTGTTATAGGAGAACTACCTGTACCACACTTTATGATCTTATGAATTTACTATCAAAATTTCCATGACATGCTTCTAATCTTAAAAGTTATATTCTTAGTCAAGATCACATGGGAGTCAGATACTTGAAAATTTAAATGAATGAGTTGAGGGGTACTTTGGATGAATGGGTCATAAAGCTAATTTTCTAATTTATCAGTATATCAACAATCTTATGAAAGCACTGGTTAGTTATGTAGTAGCTGAAGTTTTAGTTAATATTGCCACATGCTCAAAGCTAAACAGCCTGACCGCAACAGAAAACCAGTGGAAATGTATTTTCCCAAATCTGACTAAACCATTGTCTCAGTTCACTTCAACTATATAGTTGATGACTCCCACCAAAAACAGCAAATCAGCACATTGACCTGGGAGTACTACAGCGGAGTTTTCTGATTAAATATTCATCTATAACTGGGCGTTGACAGAATTGGCATGGCAGCAGTACAAATTATTTCATTTGTACACAGTTTTACCAACAATTTATTTTTATGCATTCATGGGAAGAGGTCATCACTAGCTAGGCCAGCATGTATTGCCCATGCCTAATTGCCCAGAGGGCAGTTAAGAGTATACCACATTGCTGTGGGTCTGGAGTCACACGTAAGTTAGACCAGATAAGGATGGCAGATTCCTTCTCTAAAGGACATTAGATGGATTTTCTGACAATTGACAATGGATTTGTTTAATCATTAGACTCCTAATCCCAGATCTGTGTTGAATTCAAATGCCATCATCCATGGCAGGATTCAAACCCAGGTTCCTAAACTTGGGTCTCTGGATTAATTGCCCAGCGATAATACCACTAGCCCATTGCCTCCCCAATAGTCTATAAAATTATGGTATAATGCAACGAGAATTTCTTCAGCATTAAGACTAAGTTCCAGCCTTACGAGAAAATGTGTCCTTTTTACATTTGGCATGTATCAAAGACAAAGACAATCTTAATAATTACTTCTGAAAACAGTGAGCTGCAGAGATGAGCCATCTGTCAGAGATGATAGAGGCACCACAGACGTGTGATCCGATTTGAAGGCTAACCTGCCAAGGCCATTCACCATTCACAGAGTTTGTCCCACCAACAATCCTACTGGAGAATGCAGGTCTGGAGCCACAAGCTGTGTAACATACAGAAATGTTTAGAGAGTGACATGTATATTTGGAGGATTTTATGTAAGCATTCATATTCCAAAATATCAAATGAACGCAACCCTTGTACCATAAGGTTTAGGTTAGCTTTGATAAAGGATAAAGAAGCAACCAAGCCATCTATGTTTGAGTCGCATTACTTAAAGAGGGAGACTTATGGAAAACTTCAAGCTTCCTGGGATTTGGGGTTGTCTAGTGAAAAAAAGATTGAGCAAGTTTGGCTTTACTAATTTTTACACTCTAAACAATGAGAGATGTTCTTATTGAAACATGGAAAACTTTTGACAGGTAGATGCTGAGAAAATGTCTCCCCTCATGGGGGTAGGCTAGAACTTTGAGACAAAAGTTTAAGAATAAGAGGTTTCCCATTGAAGATAAAAGATTAAGGAGGAATTTCATTCCTCAGAGAATGGATAATCTTTGGAATAGTCTTCCCCACAGAGCTGGATCATTGAATATATTCAATTTCTGGGGAGTCCTGTTATCCGAGTTCAGCAAGAAAGTTGAGAGACAGCCATGCTCAGGTCAGCCATTCTTTAATTGAAGGGCAAGGCAGATATGAGGGGCCAAATGGCCTACCATTGCCCTGACTTATTGCAATCTTAAAATAAGGGGGCCGATTTCCATGGGATGAGAGCATATCTGGTTCAGATAATTTGGAATCAAAGCTTAGCAGGCAAAATTGTAGTGGAACGATGGGCCATTTTTAAATAGGAGATGGGTTGGTGGGAGGGACAGAAGGAAGGACAAGCAGAGCCAGATCTCACTTGCCAATGAAAGAGGGAGAGTAAAACATAGTAGAAAGAGTACACACAATAGACATCATGTTGACAATGAGATGCAGGTGAATCTAAAAAATTTAAAGTGGAAATAAAACAATCTAAGGAAGGGAAAAGCATGAGAAGTGACTGGCAAATAATATAAAATGGAATCTAAATATCTATGTACACAGAAAATGGTGGTTAAAGAGAGGAATATAGCTAACCTGGGGAATAAAAAGACTTTCATAAAAGAAGTCCATAGTGATGTATTAAAATGAGAACTTTGCATCTGCTTTTATCGAGGAAGATGATGTTACCACCAGGTCCAAGTGAAATAGATATCTGAAAAACTGCTGGACTAAAAACTGATATATATAAAAAAAGAGGGACATTAGAAAGCTACCAGGAAAGGTGACAAGGTAAGTCACCAAGACCTGGCCAGATGTAATCACAGGGGCATGGACCATTATTGTTTATTCCTCCTTACATTCTGAAATGGTCCCAGAGAATTGGGAAATTGAAAGTATTATACCTTGGTCAACAAAGCAGTGAAGGGATAAGTCCAAGCAGGTTATATTTGGTGGTGGAAAAACTTTTGGAAATGATAATCTGTGGCAAAATCATCAGTCACTTGGACAAAAATAAATGAATTATAGAAAGTCAGTCTGGCTGTGTTAAGGGAAATTTTAACTAATTTGACTGAGGTTTTGGGTGAGGTAACAGAAATGGTTGATGAGAGCCCTATGTCAATGGGCTGTACTTGAACTTTCAAATAAGGTATCACATTACAGGTTTGTCAGCAACAAGCTGAAGTATATAAGAGAGCTTGAAGCAGCGTAGATATGAAGTTGGCCAAGTCATGAGAAAGTGAGGTCTGCAGATGCTGGAGATCAAAGTTGAAACTTTATTGCTGGAACAGCACAGCAGGTCAGGCAGCATCCAGGGAACAGGAGATTCGACGTTTCGGGCACAGGCCCTTCTTCAGGAGGAAGTATTGTGAATAGTGAGGAGGAGGGTAGAGATTAAAATCAAAAAAGGTGTGGATAGGATAATGGAATAAGGAACAGGCAGGAAGTGAAATTTATTAAAGAGAAGTGGGATGTGGTATATTTTGGCCAGAATAACAAGGTTAGGCAGTGTATATAACTCTAAACAAGGCACAACAGTAGAGAGACTTGACAGCTTGTATGCACAAATCATTGAACATAGCAAAGGATGTTGAGAAAATGGTTAATAAAGCATCTATACTTTATAAGTAGGGGCATAGAGAACAGAAGCAAGAGTGTATTGATAAAACTGTACTAAGCACTTGTTTGGCCAGGAATTAATACAGTCAGCACAAAGATGATGAATCACTCATATTCTGCTATAAATAAAAATGTTATGAAAAGTTTCAACTTACTTCCATTTATCAAAGTCTGGTTTGTTGACCCATGATGCAGGTACTCTGAAGTTTCCTTTTTTAAATCACCTGAAAATTACAGAGATTGTAATGGAGCAAGGTTGTTGTAATTGCACTGGCAACAATTAATAACCAGAGCAAAGGAGTGTTATTTTTCTTTAAATAAATAAAATAACTTGCACTTCAACAGAGATTGTCCCAAAATATCTCACTGCAAGTTGATTTTGATGTGTAGCAAAAATAGCAGAACAGGGAGTGATGACCGAAGATGGTGCATCTTTAACCTTGAATTCTAGAAGAGTAAGAAAGCTTATCGCTAAGTCAGAAGCACAGTGTTTTGGAAACATCATCACCATGTCTGCCAAATTCCTATGTCTCAACTGGGAGACAGCAAGTATTTTCTCTGTGTTTAAGCTTTTCGTGCATTTAGAATTGTGGTTTATTGATTTGCCAGTGTCGGAATCAGACAAACCAGCTGCAAGATAAAACCTGCAATAGATGAATAATAATTTCACAGATTAAACTTGTCTGGACTATCAGAAGGAGAACAAAATGTTGTTATAGTTAATCACTTCGGAAGGATAAATGTTGGAGACTGCACTAGGTTCCACCCAATCTCATGGTGTCATACAGTCTTGGGTGGAAGAATAACTCTGGATTTCAAAAGGGGATAGGTGACAGCAAATATCACTAGAAAAACCAAGTTCATAGACAGTTACAGCTCAGCAGGAGGCCACATGGTCCATTGTCTCTGCACTATCCAACAAAGATCCGACTGCACTAATCCCATTTTCCAGTTCTTGACCTCTATCCTGGAGGCAATGGCAACACAATTGAATATCTAAATATGGCAATCCCAGGTGGTGAAAAGGGTCCCTGTCTGAGTCCAGTTGCAATTCGATTTGTATGCAAGTCAGAACACATGACGGAACAATATAAAATAGCCAGTTGTAAGTACAGGATACAATTGTATGTTGGATCTTTAAAATTACAGAGGAACCTCAACTATTCGAAGGATTCGGGTGGGGAGTATTTTGTTTGGTTAATTGAATTCTGGATTATCAAATGTCGAATAGCATAGCTTAGCCAAACATCGGAACCTTGTGATCTTGCCAGATAATCCGATATTCGGATAAGCAAATGCCGGGTAATCGAGGTTCCTCTGTACATCCCAACATGGGATCCTGTTCATAAGTATGACTATTCGTAAGTCATAGAACATAACAGCACAGTATAGGTCCTTCGGCCCTCGATGTTGTGCCGACCTGTGGAACCCAATCTGAAGCCTATCTATCCTACACTATTCCATTTTCATCTATATGTTTATTCGATAACCATTTAAATGCCCTTAAATTTGGCGAGTCTACTACTGTTGCAGGTAGTGTGTTCCACACCCTTACTGCACTTTGAGTAAAGAAACTACCTTTGACATCTGTCCTATATCTATCACCCCTCAATTTAAAGCTATGGCCCCTTCATGCTAGACATCATCATCCAAGGAAAAAGGTTGTCACTGTCCACCCTATCTAACCTTCTGATTATCTTGTATGTCTCAATTAAGTCACCTCACAACCTTCTTTAACGAAAACAGCCTCAAGTCCCTCAGCCTTTCCTCATAAGACCATCCCTCCATACCAGGCAACATCCTAGTAGATCTCCTCTGAACCCTTTCCAAAGTTTTCACATCCTTCCTATAATACAGTGATCAGAAATGTATGCAGTACTCAGAGTGGAGCTGCACCAGAGTTTTGTACAGCTGCAGCATGACCTCGTGGCTCCAAAACTCAATTGCTTTACCAATAAAAGCTAACACACCGTATGCTTTCTTAACAACCCTATCAACCTGTGTGGCAACTCTCAAGGATCAATGTACATGGATACAGATCTCTCTGTTTATCTACACTGCCAAGAATCTTACCATTAGTCCAGTACTCTTTATTCCTTTTGCTCCTTTCAAAGTGAATCACCTCACACTTTTCTGCATTAAACTCCATTTGCCATCTCTCTGACCAGCTCTGCAGCTTGTCTACGTCTCTCTGTAACCTGCAACATCCTTCAACACTATCCACAACCCCACCAACCTTTGTGTCATCCACAAATTTACTAAGCCATCCTTCTACATCCTCATCCAGGTCATTTATAAAAATGACAAACAGAAGTGGCCCCAAAATAGGGCCTTGCAGTGTACCACTAGTAACTGAACTCCAGGATGAGCATTTCCCATCAACCATCACCCTCTGTCTTCTTTCAGCTAGCCAATTTCTGATCCAAACCACTAAATCACCCTCAATCCCATGCCTCCGTATTTAGGGTTTTCCTTGATCCTATCCACCAACAACTTCTCATGGCTCCTCATGACTCTGCTTAACTCTCTCTTTAGGTCTTTCCTGGCTAACTTGTAATTCTCAACCACCATAATTGAGCCTTCATGTCTCATCCTAACATAAGCCTTCTTCTTCCTCTTGACAAGAGATTCAACTTCTTTCGTAAACCACAGCTCCCTCACTCGACCACTTTCTCCCTGCCTGACAGGTACATATTTATCAAGGACATGCAGTAGCTGTTCCTTGAATAAGCTCCACATTTCAAATGTACCTATCACCTGCAGTTTCCTCCACCATCCTATGCATCCTAAATCTTGCCTAATCACGTCATGATTGCCTTTCTTCCAAGCAATAACTCTTGCCCTGCAGAATATACCTATCCTTTTCCATCACTAAAGTAAACATAACCAAATTGTGGTCACTATCACCAAAGTGCTCACCTCCGTGGGCGGCACGGTGGCACAGTGGTTAGCACTGCTGCCTCACAGCGCCAGAGACCCGGGTTCAATACCTGCCTCAGGCGACTGACTGTGTGGAGTTTGCACGTTCTGCCCGTGTCTGGATGGGTTTCCTCCGGGTGCTCCGGTTTCCTCTCACAGTCCAAAGATGTGCAGGTCAGGTGAATTGGCCATGCTAAATTGCGCCTCAGGCGACTGACTGTGTGGAGTTTGCACGTTCTCCCCTTGTCTGGATGGGTTTCCTCCAGGTGCTCCGGTTTCCTCTCACAGTCCAAAGATGTGCAGGTCAGGTGAATTGGCCATGCTAAATTGCCCGTAGTGTTAGGTAAGGGGTAAATGTAGGGGTATGGGTCGGTTGCGCTTCAGCGGGTCAGTGTGGACTTGTTGGGCCGAAGGGCCTGTTTCCACACTAAGTAATCTAATCTAATCTAATCCCTCCAAATCTAACAGCTGACCAGGTTCATTAGCCAGTACCAAATCCAATGTGACCTCACTCCTTGTTGCCCTGTCTACATACTGTGTCAGGAAACCCTCCTGCACACATTGGACAAAAACTGACTCATGTAAAGTACTCAAATATAGTATTTCCGGTTAATATTTGGAAAGTTAAAGTCCCCATAATAACTACCCTGTTACTCTCACTCCTATTGAGAATCATCTTTGCTATCTTTTCCTGTACTTCTCTGGAACTATTTGGAGGCCTATAGAAAACTCCCAACAGGGCGACCTTGCCTTTCCTGTTTCTAACCTCAGCCCATACTAGTCAGTAGATGAGTCCTCAAAAATCCTTTCTGCCACTGTAATACTGTCCTTGACTAACAATGCCACACCTCTTCCTCTTTTACCATCTTCTCTGTTCTTACTGAAACATCTAAATCCCAGAACCTGCAACAACCATTCCTGTCCCTGCTCTATCCATGTCTCCAAAATAGTCACAACATCGAAGTCCCAGGTAACAACCCATGCTACAACTTCACCCACCTTATTCCAGATGCTCCTAGCGTTGAAGTAGACAAACTTCAAACTACCTTCCTGCTTGGTGGTGAACTTGTGTGACCTTGAAATCTCATTTCTCACCTCACTACTCTCAACCTCCTGGAAACTGGAATTTCAATTTAGGTTCCTATCCCCCGCTGAATTAGTTTAAACCCTCCCGAAGAGGGGTTTGTAAATCGGGAACCCCCTGTACTGCTTAAATGTTCTCATGGGCTCTTATTTTATTGACCAGTTTAGCATGAGAGACTTTATCAAAAACCTTACTAAAGTCCACATTGACTAATCAAATGCATTACCCTCATTAACATTCCTGCAGACATTCTTAACAAATTAACTTAAATTTGTCCAAAATTACCTTCCCTTAACAAATCACTGCTGACTATCTCTGAATAATGTGTGCCTCTCCAAGTGTAAATATAGTTGTGTCCCTCAAAATGATTTCTGATGACTTCCTCTCCACTGAAGTTTGACTGACTGGTATATAATTTTGTGGTCTATCCTTTCCTCCCTTTTTCAAAATAATGGAGCAATGTTAGCAGTCCTCCAGTGCCTCACATGTGGCTCAATGGGATTTGAAAATTATTGACAGGACCCTTTGCCTCTTAGCAGGCTGGGATACATCGCATCCAGGCCTGACGATTAATCCATTTTTAAAGCTAAAACCTGCTCTGTCCTTAATTTCTTCTAATATTTCACAGCCTTCCACCCTGATGTCTATATCCGCATTGCCCTTTTCCATTGTGAAGAACAATATGTGCCAAATCTATTCATTGAGAAGACAGTCAGAAATTAACTCGTCCAGGATCAAACTGTTATCATTCAGCAAGTTAAGGGACAGCCTGTAGAAGATTCCACGGGGTTTCCTAGACATAGTGGAGCTCAGAAAGGAAGAATATGAATGTACAACCCATTTTGTCATAAGGGAATCAGCTCAAGAGGAAGGGAATCTGTGTTTATACAGGACTGGTTGAAATGTTTGCCATTTCTATCATCATGGAAGAGCCTCCTGATGATAGAAATCAGCAAAGTTAGTGAGCAAAACCAAATACTGACAAAAACAATGAGCAATACTTCAACAAGCCATTTGAATTCATTGAAGAATAGTTACCCGAAGTTGTTCAGACAAGCAAAGCAGTATGCAGGACATATTGTTGTAGCAGATTTAAATTCAATAAATGACAAGTTCATGAGGAACATTATCATTCCTTGTCTTCCAAAATAGACTTATTAGTATTAGTGGCAGAGCTAATTCTAAAAGAAAAGCTGCAAAGCTCCAGTGACATGACTGAGGATAGAAAATATCGAGTGCACCAATACAGCAAAATCAAAGGGCAAATGGAAACAGCCAATCTAATCAATGTCACAAATGTACAAGTACTTCAGCATAACGGATTGCAAATAATTGCACAAAATGAAGATGAGCTGCTCACAACTCCTATGGGAGTTAAACCAATTTCTACAAACTGGGGACAGGGTCAAAAAAGAACTTTGTCTTGCTTGGAAATCCAGAATACTGCAAGAGATAAAATTACTTCCAATGAGCAGCAACTTACTGCTGAACCAGATAGCTGTCCCATATCAACATCTGGAGGACTTTGAATTTTCATCATGGAAGATGGCTGACATCAACTTGAGACGATAAAGGTCACCTTTTATGACATTTGGGGTCATTGAACCTTCTTTCTCCATTCTCAACTTGACACAAAGTGCAATCTCTTCAGGAAAGAAGGGCCTTTTCGAACACATGCAGACAGCCAACTTGAGTTCAAGAATTTGCTCTTCAAGGAAACTTTCTCATTACCGTTCAATGATCTGAGAGGTCTGAAGAGCGGCATGGTGGCTCAGTGGTTAGCACTGCTGCCTCACAGCACCAGGGTCCCAGGTTCGATTCCAGCCTCGGGCAACTGTCTGTGTGGAGTTTGTACGTTCTTCCCGTGTCTGCATGGGTTTCCTCCGGGTGCTCCGGTTTCCTCCCACAGTCCAAATATGTGCAGGTCAGGTGAATTGGCCATGCGAAATTGCCCATAGTGTTAGGTGCATTAGGGAAATGTGTCTGGGTGGGTTACTCTTCGGAGGGTCGGTGTGGACTGGTTGGGCCGAAGGGCCTGTTTCCACACTGTAGGGAATCTAATCTAAAGATGGCTGATTGATAGAAAACAGAGTATATATTAATGGATCTTTTATTGATTAGCAGCAGTGATGAGTGGGGTCCTGAGGAGTCTCAACCTTTCACAATTTGAGACAATGACTGAGATAAGGGGAGCAAAGGCATGGCCATGAAATTTTCAGTTGAGACAAAGATAGGTTATGAAGATGACATAAGGAGGTTGCAGACCAATGTAGATAGGTTGAGTAAGTGGACAAAGATCTGGCAGATGGACTGTAGTGTGGAAAAATATGGAATTGTTCATTTAGACAGAGAAAATAAGAAAAAGCAGAACATTATGTAAATTGGGAATGACTGTAGGGTTCTGTAATACAGAATTCTTTGTGTTCTTGTACACAAGCCACTAAAAGTCAATAGGAGAAAGTGAGGTCTGCAGATGCTGGAGATCAGAGATGGAAATGTGTTGCTGGAAAAGCGCAGCAGATCAGACAGCATCCAGGGAACAGGAGAATCGACGTTTCGGGCATAAGCCCTTCCTGATTCCTGAAGAGCTTATGCCCGAATCGTCGATTCTCCTGTTCCCTGGATGCTGTCTGACCTGCTGCGCTGTTCCAGCAACACATTTTCAGCTCTCATCTCCAGCATCTGCAGACCTCACTTTCTCCTGATGGAATGCTATGCTTTATTAGAAAAATTGAAAATGAAAACAAGGATGTAATGCTTCACAGGACATTAGTGATCTCGAATAATGTGTGCAGTTTTGGTTCCCTTGTTTAGTGAAATTATCTTCTCCAACAGAGATGATGGAATAGCATTATTGGTTATTGGGAAAATTACCATTACATGTCCACTTAATAAAATCATTCAATGGAGCAGTTTGATTCAGAATGATATAATGTTAAAATTATATTGAAAGCAGTGTAATTTAGTTATATATCTAATTTGATGACCTTGATGTCATAGTTGACCCTGAGCTGAACTTTTGACCCACGTTCTCTCCATCACAGAGAATGCCTAATTCTAAAGATGTAATATTAATCTTGTTTATCCTACCTTCAACTTACCTTCTCTGAAATCTTTATCTCTTCTTTTGTTACCTCCAAAATAAACTGTTCCAAAGATCCTCAGGTGAGCATCTCATCGTCCAGAAACTTGAACAGATAAATTCTGTCCTTATTTAACCCACTAAAAAATCCAAATGATCAACCACCCCTGTGCTTGCTGGAACAAAATATTCTCATCAAACAAAATCACAAATTTAAAAATCCCAATTTTACTGTTCAAATATCTCCTTTTGCTTTCAGGTTCAAGTGCCACACTTTCTCCAGATTTATAACTCTCCAAGAGCTTCGTGTTCCTCCAAATTCGATCTCTTGTGCAACCCTACTGCTTTTACTGCAGCATAGTTATCTGTGTCTTCAACTGTCTGGATCTCCTCCATAAACCTTTCTAACTCGCTCTCTTTCTTACTAAGTGTTTTGCTAACCAAGTCTCTAGCCATCCATCCTAATATCTCCTTTTTGGGTTCACGGTCACTTTTTGTCAAACTATACACTGCAGATCACATCAGGAAATTTTACTCAATTGAAAGCACCATGTAAATGTCAGATTTTACTGAACCCAAACACATTTCATTCCCTTCATGATTGACCTTTAATTTCAAGTCCCTTCAAGTCTAAAGCATGAAGCAAACATATTTTCCTCTTACCTTCTGTCAGAAGTTTTGCTAGAATAATAGCTGCTGATGTCAAAAGAATCAGAATAAGGCCCACGATTGCAGACACTAACAGTAATCCTTTTGAAAATTTCATTTTCCAGAGTAAATTTTAAATTCTTATACTTCTCACCTTCCCTGTGAAGAAATAAGAAGGGATATGTGATGATCTATAAATACAATATTCGGAAAATTATCAGAATATGTTCTGTTCCCAAATTTTACAATTGTCATGCATTAACGCTTATCTTTATATTTTGTGGAGCAGTCTGTTTGATGGGAATAGGCCAAAATCTACAAAAGTGAAGCAGGTCTTGTTTTCCTCTTCGGTGGTTTCAAACTAAACATCTAGACCAAACCATCTGGTCATTTATTTCACAGCAGTTTCTGGGATTTTTCTGTGTATACAAACTTACTGTTTATATTACAACAGTGACTACAAAAATACTTCACTGGGTGTAGAATGCTTCGGGGCCTGCCACATCCACAGAAGTCTAAGACTACATTTGAATTAGATTTTATTGTCATGTGTACTCAAGCATAGAAGTACAGTGAAAAGTTTATAATGTCATCATACATGGCACTATCTTAGGTACAAAGTACCAAGTTACACATCTTAGATACTAAAATAGATTAGGTACAAAAGTAGACAAATAAACAAAAAAAAAGTTACATTACAATTCTTCATAGTGTAAATTAGGAAAATAAAGACTCATTTGCCTGAGGGACAAGTCAATTTAATTAGTCAAATATCATGACTTCCATATTCTTGGGAAAGTGTATGTCAAACTTCCTGTAGAGCAGTGAGGTGGGCAGAATTTTAAGATTAGATTAGATTAGATTCCCTACAGTGTGAAAACAGGCCCTTTGGCCCAACCAGTCCACACTGACCCTCCGAAGAGGAACCCACCCAGACCCATTTCCCTCTGACTAATGCACCTAACACTACGGGCAATTTAGCATGGCCAATTCACCTGACCTGCACATCTTTGGACTGTGGGAGGAAACCGGAGCACCCGGTGGAAACCCATGCAGACACGAGGAGAATGTGCAAACTCCACACAGACAGTCAATGTTTCAATCTTTCCTAAAAGTTGGAACTGTATGGATTACGAATGGTCAAGACAAATTAAGGGAAATCAGATTACATTGATAAAGTTAACGTAGAAACCTGTTGGAATAAACATGACCAAGGTAGTTTCAATTAATCGCAAGTTTCACCATTTTTGCACACATTCCACAATTCTGAACCTCCGCCTCAAACAGGTTTCAGTCTGAAATACCACAAAATAAAATTGTATTCCAGGTTGAAAAATGAATCCTTTGATTGCAAAATCTGTCTTACATGTGTGACTCAGAGGAGACAGGCTGCTACTCATACCCGGCTGACACTGAACATAATGTACATTTAAAATTAATTTTCCCAGTAATAAACATAATGGTTGTCAGGGCCAGGAGCTGAAATAAAAATGAGTGCTGGAGACAGCTTGGTCCCAATGAAAGTTGATATCATTTTAGAATTTAGTTCCAGTCATGAAAGTTACAGCAAAGGAGAGATGCCACAAAGCTTTGTAAAGGGTGCCTTGGTGTAATACAGGGTGATCAATAAATTATCATTGCAATTTTGATCAGAAATTCTATGGTAGAGTTGACTGGTGCAATCTAATCAAGCCATGTCAAGGGGTTTGTTGGAAGTTCAGGGGGCATTTTTAGGTGAGAATAGTCAGGTCAGGGAGGACTTTGATAATCAGGAGTTTAGAAGGGGGGG
>NC_057711.1:146006575-146027131 GCF_004010195.1 Chiloscyllium plagiosum | reverse complement strand
CCCCCATCCTCCTCTAGCTTATCTCTCCACGCTTCAGGCTCTCTGCCTTTATTCCTGATGAAGGGCTTTTGCCCGAAACGGGCAGCACGGTGGCACAGTGGTTAGCACTGCTGCCTCACAGCGCCAGAGACCCGGGTTCAATTCCCACCTCAGGCGACTGACTGTGTGGAGTTTGCACATTCTCCCCATGTCTGCGTGGGTTTCCTCCGGGTGCTCCGGTTTCCTCCCACAGTCCAAAGATGTGCAGGTCAGGTGAATTGGCCATGCTAAATTCCCCGTAGTGTTAGGTAAGGGGTAAATGTAGGGGTATGGGTGGGTTGCGCTTCGGCGGGTTGGTGTGGACTTGTTGGGCCGAAGGGCCTGTTTCCACACTAAGTAATCTAATCTAATAAAAAAACGTCGATTTGGATGCTGCCTGAATTGCTGTACTCTTCCAGCACCACTAATCCAGAATCTGGTTTCCAGCATCTGCAGTCATTGTTTTTACCCTCTCTCTCTCTCTCTCTCTCTCTCGTCTGTCTAGATTGAAGTGAAATTGGTGGAGGTCTGTGAGCCCTACCTCCTATAATTTTGGTCTCTACCACATCCTTTAATTTCATAATTCAACATTTAGGAAAGTACCTTCAGCTGCCTGGAACCTAATCTAAGGAATTTCCCTATCATCCCAAGCATATCTTTCCAACTCTTGCCCTCTCTTTTAACAAACTCATTGAAACTTTCCTCTGACTCCCCTTAAAGTTACCTGTTCTAATATTTGCATAAGTGTGTTCAATTTTGTTTTACAGTATTCTTCTAATACACACACTCATTTTATTGCCTGAAGGTCACTGTTAAAAATGAAAATGTGGAAGCACTGGGTATCTGTGAACTTGTTGTCCTGTAATCTTAAGCTTGTTCATATAACTTGATAAAATTTTACTAGGAGATCTTTCAGTCAATAAATGAATCAGTCGCCAAATTGCAGGACATTTGAATACATTCTTTTTTAAAAGAATGCTTGCACCAACTAACACTGCCAACAATTATAGTTACAGAGTTTATACCTTCAACCTCATCGAGCACTTCAGTCCAAAGTACATTTTCCTGAATGTTCATTGGTAATCCAGTGATTTTGAATCAGATAAAACCAAATTAGCAAAAATGTATCTGAATCCTGTGATACCTAGTTTGCTTTAAGTTTAACCAAGTGTTGTTCACTTATTTAAAGCAGAGTCTAGTCAAAGAAGGCATAAATTAGAAGATAAATAAGGGTACAACCTTACCTCACACAAAGTAATGTTGTATTAGGAGTGACGGTCCTTAACATCCGCATTCATTCTTTTACCCAGTCCGAAGAGCAAAAATCGGATGCATGTAAATAACCTAATGATGCACGTAATCATGCATATTAACTTAGACACTGAGTCATTTCAGAGGCATCATTTAACATGCCTGTGTGTGTATGTGTATACACAAGATTACATGACTGGAAGGGTCTAAAAAGTGGAAGAGATTTTGCATAAAATTGCAGCTGCTTATTCATCAACTGAGACAGTTTTGGTTGGTGTGTTGCATTATTAAGCAAGAGTTCAGTTTTCCACTAAGGATTTAGTAATCATTTCCAGCCTATATGCTTACCATCATGCAAGACAGTTTTTGAGGATGGAAAACACTTTTAAAGCAGTTTTTAATTATTGAGGTTGAGGTGCAGCTTTGGAAAGGACAACTAGATTCCAAGATCTCTGTAAATTATTGCTGATATTAAGATAATAATACTCAATTGTGCTCAAAATAATAGGCTGTTGGACCTACTTTAAAGATTGAAAATGTATTGCAACTGTTGAGCAGGATTACTATGCTCCATTACTGGGAGGTTACAAACATCGAAGAAGCTACATTTAATACTAACAAAGATTTGGCCAAAGATTTCGGAATTATTTTCTCTGTTCTGTAATAGGCAAGACATTTATTTACACAGTAAAACCAAATCAGAATATCTAACTGTGGAGTGTTTCATGTATTATGAAACCACAATAAAGTGTTTGGAAAGATGGTCCAGCTCATTCCATACTAAATCTATTTTATTCTACAAAATGTTTTGTTTCACTCGCTTAACAGTTAGAAATGTAAACTCTTGGGAATGTTAAAACATAAAGAATAAAAAATTGCAGAATGAATAAAACAAATGTGTTGAACTCCAAGGCAATTCCTTCCAGGTACTTGAATCAATCCCTTGATTCATTCTTGGGATGTGGGCATCAGTGGCAAGTCCAACATGATTACCCTTGAACTGACTGCTTCCTCAGCCATTTAAAAGTGCAGTTAAGAGTTGGTCACGTTGCTATAGCTCTGGAATCAGTCCAGATAAGGATGACAGAATAAAAGCCAGGTGAGTCATTTGCAAGGACCAATGATAATTTCATAGTGACAAGTTCTGAGACTCGTTTTCAATTCCAGATTTATGATTTACTTTAAATTCCAGAAGTTGCTTTGCTGGAATGTTTTTAATTAATTCACGGGATCAAGGGCGTTGCTGGTTAGGCCAGCATTCAGTGCCCATCCTTAATTGCCCGAGGTCAGTTAAGAGTCAACCACTTGCTGTGGATATAGAGTTACATGTAGGCCAGACCAGGTAAGCACAGCAGTTTCCTTCCCTAAAAGGACATTAGTGAACCTGAAGGGTTTTTCTCCAACAATGATTAATGCTTTCATGGTCAACATTGGATCCTTCTTTTCAAATTTTACCATCTCTCAAGTTTTATTCTTATTGCTGATACACTGTTACCCATTTTACACATTAGACAACTTCAAAACCTATCCCTGGATCCTTCTTATATTTTATAATTACCAAGATTTTATGACATAACTTCGGTACAGGTGGGACTTGAACCTGTTTTTCCTGGGCCAAAGGTAGGACACCACCAACAATCTATACCCTGAATCTTTAAATTTGGATGAGTCAATTGGGTTGCATAAGTGCAAACTAGCACAATAATGTGTTCAGGACAAGGCAGCACTGCTGTATAACATACTACTTCCAGTCATGTTTCACATGTGAAATGAAGCGAAGGTGCCAGTGTTGGACTGAGGTGGACAAAGTTAGAAGTTACATGACACCAAGCTATAATCCAATAGATTTATTTGAAACCACAAGCTTGATGTGAAGCACGATAGCTCAGTTGATTGGACAGCTGGTTTGTGTTGCAGAGGGTTGCCAACTGTGCATGAGTTGAATCTGCATCGGGTGAGATCACGTTGAAGGTCTCTCTCCTGGCATGTTGTCCCTCAGGTTAAGCAACCTCCAGTCAGCTCTACCTAATGAGAAAGCAGCCCTCTCTGACTATGATAGCTTTCACCATTAAGGTGCAATGTCAGAGTTCAGAAGTCAAGGAGCTCAATTGCAGGTGAAGTTTAATGAGGAGGATCTCCACATGGGATAATGAATGGAAATCAGCTGCTGGGGTACTGTGAGGTTAAGAGGGACTTGGAGGCTCTGGGGCAGTACCCAATGATCAGACAGAACCCAGTGTTGATGGTGTTCATGTGGGCTGCTGTCCCTCCCATCTGGCCAATTGCAGTGTTTTCATCATTGAACACATAAACAACTTACTTGTAGTTTATATCAGATGCATTCATATGATAGCATGAATCTCAGCAAGTCATAGGAACTGAGTAACAGGATATTATTATGAAAAAGTAAGTAGTTTGGAAATACAAACATCCATTGCTTCAAATTGTGAAGAATCAGGCATAGCCCGGATTCTGCTTAATTTCCAATCTAAGATTTATTGAACAGGAAAGATTGAAACCAAATGTAGGTTACTTTGATGGATATTTCTGTTTCTGAGTTTGTCACCATCCAAGTCAATCTGTGGCATTCTTACCCTCAATTCAATAGGTCTCCTAAGTCTCCGAAGCAGTTTGTTTTTATATACAACCATACCTGAACAATACCCAGGTCTGGGCTAATAAGTGGAAAGTAACAATCATAGTACACAAGCACCAGGCAATGACCATCTCAAATAGAGAGAATTTCACCATCACATCATGACATTCAATGACTTTACCAATGTTGAATCCCCACCATCAACATCTTAGGGGTTTACTATTGTCGAGAAACTGACATGGACCAGCCATACTAATACTGTGCTTCCAAGAGTAGGTCACAGAATCACAGAATTGTTATGGGGGTCATTTGGCCCATTATGCCAACACTGGCTCTTCAAATATGCTGGATCAGAGGCTGGGAATCTGTAGTGTAACTCAACTCCTGACTCCCAAATGTTTATGTACCACCTACAGGTCAGAAGTCAGGATAGTGATGGAAAATTTTCCACTTACCTGGTAGATGTAGCTCCAACAACACAAAAGAAATCCTAGGATAGTCTGAGATAAAGTAACCCATTTGATTAAGACTACATCGACGCACATTCACTCCCTCCATCATCAGTGCATAGTGGCAACAGTGTGTACATTCTACAAAATGCACAACTTCCAAACCTGCAACCTCTACCATCTTGGAGAACGAGGGCAGCAGATGAATGGTAAAGCCATCACCTGCATGTTCCTCCACAAACCAGATACTACCCTGACTTGGAATATCATCACTTAGAAATCCCTCCTTAACACCATTCTAGGTGTCCCTAAACATCAAACTTTGCAGTTTCTCAAGTAGGTCTCTCACCTTTTGAAAAACAACTGGGGATAAGAAATAAATGCTAAGCCAGCAATGTACACATTCCAGAAATTAATTAAAAACAAAAGGAGGCTAGAGAAAAACACAAATGGGAAGAAAAGGAGGAAAGAGGTGGGGTAGCATTCATAATAAGTGACGAGATCAGTAAGTGGGGAGAAATCATCTTAGTTCAGTGGGTGGAAATAAAAAAGTTGGAAAAGAAAGTGGTTTGCTCTTGCTGGAAAGCAAGATTATATGATTCCAGATTATTTCTGTTGCTTCATCTCAGAGATGAGAAATGACAGAAAGAGTTCTGCTTAACTGCTTCTAATCATTAACCAAAAGCTTTGTTAGCTCTTGGCTAGAAGGTTATTTTTATCAGCTTAACCAATGAACATGTGCTGTTAAGTCTGGTTTAAACCATGTTTTGATTACTGTGGATTAGGTATCACAGAAACTAAACTGCATTCTGCTGAGGGGCACAGTGACAGGTTGCAATAACATTTAGTCATGTAAAAAATAGAAATTATATTTTGCAGTCATTTGTTTTAGTTGCTCATTATGTTTGAAAATTAGAATCTCATCGAATTAGTCTGCAGAATATATCCAAATCCCACCATGACAGCTTGAGAGTAGCTGTGGAGAGAAAAGCAGCTAACATTTAGATTGTATTTTGATAGTTCTTTAACCAGAACTGGAAAAAGTAAACTGGCCTTAAATGACTGCAGAGGTAGTGAAAAAGCCTGGGAAAGCAGAAAAGGTCTGCATTAACATGAAAGGCAGGAGAGTTGGTGGACAGGGGAAGAGCTGAATGCCATGGGAGACCACACCACTAGACAGACAGTCTGCACACAAATTGTAGCCCAGGACAGTGCTTATACCAGGTGTAAAAAGACAGCCTACAGGACAGGAAGATCAATGATCCTCAAGCCTTCTGCTGTAAAGGGTGTTACCATCTTCTCTCTGATACCTCACATTAACAAGGGCAACACCCTCTCTAAATCTGTGCTGCACAAACATCTCACGCAGGCTCATTGACTACATCTCTCACTATTGCATGCATCATGTCCACTCAAGGGCTGTCCCCCATCTCATATTCTCAAACTATTAACATTTCTGCCCTTCCTACTTACTCACTGGTCTCACATCACCACCTCTCCTGTTTACTAACTTCTCTTCTATCCACTTCCATTATACTCAACCCCACCGCTCTGTCCCATTGCAGGACAAATTGTCTGACCCAACTCTGGTAACTTCTCAGAGAGAAGATGGTGAATCCACAGTACCCTGCCTGACGTAACCCCAATTGGTTGCACTTGACCTGCAGGACTGATCATGGCCCAATTCCCAGAATGCAAAGACAGTATGGAGTACAGGTTTGGGAGGTCATGTTGCGGCTGTACAGGAGTTTGGTTAGGCCCCTTTTGAAATATTGTGTGCAATTCTGGTCTCCTTCCTATCAGAAAGATGTTGTGAAACTTGAAAGGGTTCAGAAAAGGTTTACAAGGATGTTGCCAGGATTGGAGGATTTGAGCTATAGGGAGAAGTTGAATAAGCTAAGGCTGCTTTCCCTCGAATGTCAGAGGCTGAGGGGTGACCTCATAGAGGTTTATAAAATCATGAGGGGCATGGATAGGGTAGATAGACAAAGTCTTTTCCTTGTGAAAGATATAAAAGAGACCTAAGGGGCAACGTTTTCATGCAGTGTGGTACATATATGGAATGAGCTGCCAGAGGAAGTGGTGGAGGCTAGTACAATTGCAACATTTAAAAGGCATTTGGATGGGTATATGAATAGGAAAGGTTTGGAGGAATATAGACCGGACGCAGGCAGGTGGGACTAGATTGGGTTGGGATATCTGTTCGGCATGGACGGATTGGACCGAAGGGTCTCTTTCTGTGCTGTATATCTCTATGACACGGCTCCTTGAATTCTGGTAGGTCAAAGTGCCTGACTGACTGTGGACAATCCCTTGAATTGCAATTGATCAAGCCCCTCAAGGCGATACTAGACCTCCTCATTACCCCAGTAAGGATTGCTCCCTGTTGACTTTCATACATTGCCGTTTGCATGAAGCATATGCAGTGTGTTTACCATATAAACATGCTGCAAATGTAATGAGGCCATAACACAATGTTGTACAGCAACATGTTAACTGGTCAGTGTTCTCCACAATGACAAACTCCTGGCTTACCTTCTGCGCAAAACGTGATGGAATCCATAGAGCCTATGCCTAAATTGAGCATAAAAGACCTTGTTTGTTATGAAAATCATGTGACCCACACAAAGCCTGGCAGCCCATAGTCAATGCTGAAGTCAATCAGTGCGAGCTGAGAAAGCAATATGAAGTAGACAGAGATGGCAGCTTCCAAGTAAGTGCATGCTGAGTGCACACTAAGAAAACAAACTCAGAGTTGCAAGACATATCCAGTGCAGATGCATGTATCCCTCCATACAATGCAATTTGACAGAAACCTGCAAGTCCCAAGTGTTTCTGAGTTCCACAGTAAAGTTTTAGAGGCGACATGGTAGCTCAGTGGTTAGCACTGCTGCCACACAGCACTAGGGACCCAGGTTTGACTCCAGCCTTGGGCAATTGTCTGTGTGGAGTTTGCACATTCTCCCAGTGTCTGCAGAGGGCTGAAGGAGCAAGCAGCAAGCTAGACTGCTTGCTCTGAATTTCATGTCTGAAATTGTCCCCACCTAGTTTCTGTTCTGTAGATGGGAGAATGGGAAATTGCATATCAACGAGGTGCGATTAACTAATAATGATATTTTAATATATGTTAGTGTGCGTATATTAACCTCTTATTATGCACTTGGTTGAAAAATGGAACATTTTGCTCTCAACATCGGCAGTAAGAAGAGACCCAATCTCTGTCAATTTTCCCAATTTCTTTGCCAATGCCCTCATCACTCAGTAGCTGGGAAAATTCAGCCTGTTGTTTCTTGAAGCATCTCCACCACTAAGGTTAAACTGCCTTGCAGTTTCTGGATTTATCTTTTTTCCTCCCTTGATCAAAGATTCAAAACTAGCAATTCTTCCGGTGTTGCGGCATTACCCCAGAGTCTAAGTAATTTGGATAATTATAGTCAGTGCCTCAACAATTTCTGTCTCATAGTTTGGTGCCCTTCCTTGGTCCTGATGTCTTCTCAATTTCAGTAACATAGCCTATTTGATAATCTTCTTTTCAAGTTTAAATTGCTTTAAACACCTAAATTACCTCCTCTTTCACATGACCTGTGCAGTACCTTCTACCATGGTAAAGACAGATGCAAAATATTTATTGAATACCTCAGCCCTGCCTACTAGCTTCCCTTTAATGTTAGCTACTAGTCTCTTATCACAAGCTCTATTTGTTTTTATTATTTGCATTTTCCACTTCATTTTTGCTGCTTCTTTTTTCAGCCTGGTTCTAGGTTGCATTACCCGTCTAACATCTGCCACTTGCATACTTTTTGTTCCTTCTCTTAATCGCAAATCTCTTCTATCATCCAGGGAGCTCTGGATGTGCCCTATTTTTACCCTTTGCGAGAAGATACCTCAGACCTTTTATTGCATCAAAGATCATAAGAAATGATACGCAGTGGAAGAAAAATCTCAAACTGTGTGCATTCCTTGCACAATCTCCCTACGTTTGAACATGCACCCAAATAGGCTGTCATTTCAATGCAGTTCTGTTGGGAATTTCATCCTTTAGATGAGACTTTCAGACAGGTGAAAATGAGGACTGTAGATGCTGGAGATCAGAGTCAAGATTAGAGTGGTGCTGGAAATGCACAGCAGGTCAGGCAGGAGCAGGAAAATCGCTGCTTCGGGCAGGAGCCCTTCATCAGGAATGAATCTTCGATTTTCATGCTCCTTGGATGCTGCCTGACCTGCTGTTCTTTTCCAGCACCACTTTAATCCTGAGACCTTCAGTGTCCACCTTCTTAAGTGGACTTTAAGATTCCATAATATGATTTGGCAAAGGGTACTGTATCTTTTGCCCTGTCTTGGTTTGTCTTTCAGCCAGCCACCTCAAAATAAAAGCCTTATTGCATTTCTTGGCATTTTTCTGAGTATGTTTGAACTGCCAAGTGATTATATTTTGAAACAGCAATGATATCTCAAAAATAAGTTTTAAGATGCCCTAAGGACATGAAAGATATGATACATATGCCAATAATTTCTTTTTCAGTGCTCTGCGTGAACAATTCTGTAGATTTAAATTTTTCAGAACTCTACTGTTTAGTTAAGGAATTGATACAGCTCCCAAGAACTTTTTGACACATTTGGACAGGTACGAGGATAGGAAAGGTTCAGAGGGATATGGGTCAAATGCAGGCAAATAGCATTAGCCCAGTGTAGGAAACCTGGTCAGCAAGGATGAGTTGGGCTGAAGAGTCTGCCTCCATGCCGTAGGACTCTAATTGTTGCTAGGCCATGGTTAGTAGAAACATTACAGGATGGTTAGTGGATTTTAGAAATATATATCAATCATCACAAGCCTGCTAATGGAATACCACATGGATAGCACAGATTGGAAAATGATAGCGTTCAATGGAGAGGCTCCTGTGACATAGTTGTTGTGTCCCTACCTCAGCAACTGCCTATGTGGAGTTTGTACATACTCCCTGTGTCTGTGTGGGTTTCCTTCAGGTGCTCTGATTTCTTTCCACAGACCGAAAATGCGTATTAAGTGCACCTTTCCTCGAGTGTTAATCTATTCATAGAATCATCAAATCCCTACAATGTGGAAACAGGCCATTTGGCCCATCGAGCACACACTGACCCTCCAGAGCAAGCCCATCCAAACACACCCCTGTACTATATCCCTGTACCCCTGCATTTCCCATTGCTTATTAACGTAGTCTGCACATCGCTGGACACTGTAGGCAATTTGCCATAACCAATCCAGACAATCTGCGCATCTTTGGACTGTGGGAGGAATCCGGAGTACCTGGAGGAAATCCATTTAGCCATAGGGAGAATGTGCAAGTTCCAACAGATTGAAATCACCCATGCTTATTGCACTTTGTCACAAGTACCCAACACTACTTCTTTTGTACTTCAGCCTACATTTTGGATATCATTAAGGGCTTGTAAGCAAATTACGGCTTTTCTCTGCTAATATTCCTCATGTCCACCCAAACCATCTGCATCCTCAAAATTCAAGATCCAAACATTGTCATCATGCAGCTTGCTAGAATACTGGTCCCAGCATAGAATTGGTGACTGTCCCAATGGTATTTTCACTTTTCCTGGTACAGATGATAGTACCCATGAACCAAAACCTAATTGTCCCTCAGCAGTCTTTGAGCCATGCATTCATTTCATTAATCATGTACCCTCCACAATTAGCACATGGCTCTGATAATAATCCAAAAATTATTACCCTTGAGATTCCATTGTTCAGTTTTGTGCCTAGGTCCACATACTTCCTAAGCAGAAACCCTTTCCTTTTCCTATGACATGGATACATTCATACACCTTGACAACTGAATTCTCCTCCTGCTCCAAGTCCTGGAGATGATGCCCTGAACCTTTGCACTGGGTTCACAACATTCCTTTCTGAACTCAAGTTCTTGGCTAAACAGAGCAGTGTTTATCCCCTTCATTCTATAGCCCCCTACTGCCACTACATTCCTTTTTGCTCTCCCCACTTCAAAGGCTTTGTGTACCACAATGCCATGGTCAGTTAGCTCACCAACCCCACAGCCCTTACTCTCATCCAAACAAGCTGAAAGAACTTCAAACTTGCTGGACAATTGCAAAGGCTGAGACTAACGCACTCCTCACCTGTCTCATTTGCTGCCACCTCTTCTTGACCACTGATTAAATCAGAAGACATACATACAAATCAGGAGCAAAAGTAGCTCATTCAGCTCTTCAAATGTGCTCTGCCAATCAATAAGATCAAGGCTGTCCTGATCACAGCTACAAATCCACATTCCTGCCTTTCTTTGGTAATCTTTTAACCCTGGCTTCTTAAGAACCTTTCTGTCTCTGACTTAATCAAAGTATAAATGAAAAGTCACATGAATAAAAATCAGTTCCAGCTCCAGAGTAACTGTATAACTACCTCTTTGCTAATTTCACCTTGACTGTTTCTTCTCCCTGACCTGACTCTATTCCAGAAATTAGAATTCCAACCCAGAAAATTGAAGCCATCGACTCTTGTTTAATTCACCACAGACTCTGCCTAAGCTGCTATGATTTTCCAACATTTTCTGTTTTTATTTGGAGCTGCAGCATCTGCAGTAATTTTGCTCGCGAGAATTATTACTTTAGCTTCTGAAGGCTTGGAGACGAGCAAGGTCGAACACTTTGTGTTTAACAGCTTCTAATCATCAGCTAAAAGCTTTGCTCGAACTTCGTGGCCTGAAAGATGTGTTTATTAGTTTACCCAATGGGAAGTGCTTCATTAAACCTTGGTTTAAAACATTGTTTTGATCACTGTGGTTTAAATGCCATGGAGACTGCATTGCATTCAGCTGGAGGGCACAATGACACGTTGCAATAACTCTTAGCCATGAGATACTGGAACAACTTACCCAAATCCTCATTGTGACAGATGGAGAATTTGAATTCAGTTTAAAACTCTGGAAATAGACAAAACAGCACGAGTCAGCATTGATTCTAGTTAAATTGGTTCACTGTGGTCCCATCATCCTTTCTTGATCTGGCCTACACGTGACTGCAGTCTGGTCTGGTAAGTCTAGAGCTGCAAATGAAAAATACCAAATGAACTGCAATGGTTGAAGAAGGACCATCACTATCACCTTCTCAGGGCAACGAATATCACCTTTGTCAGCGACACTCCTCATCCAAAGAATGAAGTAGGTTACATTCAACTACTTTAGCTTGGCTCAGAACTTTTCATAAATATAATTATGCTCATCATCATAAGAAAGACTTGCATTTACATAGTGCTTGACAGGCCAGAAGACATCTCAAGTACTTTATAGCCAAATACAATTTTGGAAGTATAGTTGCTTTTGTAAGATAGAAAACAAAAACCATTTTGCAAATTCCCATAAATGACAACGTAATTACTACCAGATAGTTTATTTCTTTGTTAGATGTTGATTTAGGGATAAATTTTGACTTGGATACTGGGACATCTTAAATAATATCGCAGATGCTGGAGAAACAAAGGATGCCTGGCAACACCTGCAAAGAGAGAAACAGTTTATGTTTTGAGTCTGACATGACTCTAATGCAACTTGCATTTTGAAGGAGAGTTACCTTGGAGTTGAAATGTTAATTACCTATACAGATACTGACAGACCTATGGAGGTTTCTCCAGTGTTTACTGTATCTGTTCTAGATGTATCTACCGTGCTGTTCTTTGAAATAGTGCCATGGGATCTTTTACATCCTAGAGAGCAGCTGGGATGCCCCACATTGGACCAAGAAAAATGACCAGAATGATTGCCCAATACCCAACCTGTCCACTCAAGTGCATTGGAAGGTTGATAAAATTTACCTGACAGATTTCCCATGTAGCAACATGCCCTCCTTCCATTGGTCAAATACTGCAGATGATAAGAGGCTGTTAATTGGCTACTTAAGTGGCTCACCTGGGCTCTGAACAGACTGGCCATGTGTCATCTTTTCTTTTTACTGGTAAAATGGCATGAGAAAAGACAATAATTGGCAAGGCACCTGATGCCAGCCTGTACCATTTTGCCCACCTTTCATCTCCCAGCTTGTTCCCAAAGGCTCCATAGAATTCTGAGTAAGGAATTGAGTCAACATCCCAGAACATACTTTGTGCCATGATAGTTCTAACTAGGCCATCATTGTGCATCAACTAAATGGCTAGCTTGAAAGATGACAAATGGCTTTTACATTTATAACTAAAGTAATGATCTCACGTCAGTTGATAGAGCAGAGTGGATGTGGCCAAGTTACTAGTATATATAAAGAAAAAGAGGTTAAACATTCAAACGATCTGGGCTAGCTTAACAGGTGAATTAAGAATGATGTAAAGTGGATAAAAAGCAATTTTAATAGGAAAATGAACTATGTACAGCATAAATTAGAACAGATCAGAATTAGTTTGGTCAGCATTTCTGGGATGATGCCAATACAGTACCAAACACACCTACCTGCAATTTGCCATCATCCAAACCAGTCCTTGTAACTTTATGCAAATTACTGACATGGAGACGTATCTGGGGACTTTGGTACATCACTTTTGAAATGACATAAGCATTTTCTTGTGTTGCTACAAACTCATTTGTGCTTAATAACTGGGATATCAAATACTGGTTAATCTCACCTACTTACTGTTCCTTGAAGAGTTATAGGCAGAACTCATATCAGCTCCATAGGGAGATGTAAATTGGTTTCAAAAAAATTAGCAATATGATGCCTGAATATGGTCATCTCCTGCTTTCCTGCTCAAAAGCCATACGTGGTGCTAGTCAGGAGACAGCCATGATTAAAGTAAACTTCACCTGTTGTTGGGATAAACTGTACAGACCTTCTGGAAATTTCTTTTGTCTGGTACGTGTGTACTTTGACCCTAAAAATATTTAAACTCATGAATGTTTTAGCAGCCTTTCAGTACTAAAATGAAGTGCCAATTTAGACTTTCTGCTCTCAAGTGTGTGGACTGGGATTTGGGCCCACAATTTTCTGGCCACCACCAAGCTGCATCTAGCACCTGATTTCTTCAATTGACTGCAAGGAGAATGAAGCCTGAGGGTCAGAGGTCAAAGACATTATGATGTTGTATGACTGTGTATTTGTGACAGCCCTGGAATTGAAGCCTTGAGACACCATTCTTATGATATCATCCGATGTCATTAAATCAAGTCATCATTATTACATACTTACCATGATTTAAATTATCTCCCATTTCTGCCCTAACACTGAGTGACTTGTCAGTCGCAGTAGATTTCCCACTGTATTTCAAAGGTCCACATTATTCTGCTGTTACTTTATTCCCATTTTATGTTTTCTAATGCCAAAGCTTTGATTTATTTGACGGATTCATTCATTCTCTGCAGCCATGAAGACTCGCAAAGGACGCAAAGGCAGCAAAGGTCCATTATCTTCTCCAGCTTCTACTCTAACATCCGAGGCACCATCACATGAGGAGGAACAGGAGTCTAATTTACCTCATTCCACACCACATGGTGTGCATCCGTATTCTCGACCCTCTGCACAAACATGTACCAATAGAGAATTATCTGAGCCCAGGAATTGGTCTACTGCGAAGCTGAAGGCAGAATTAACAGTTCTAGGAATTCAGATACCTCAAGAGTATAAGAAAGAGCAGCTCTATGTCCTCTTTATGAACTCAAGAAAAGCTTCACAAGATTTTGCACAAGAATCCATGTCAATTGCAAATCAAATCCATTCTCTTGATGCTATCGCTGCCATGGTAGTAACACCAGTTTCAGTCTCCAACAATGCAAATTCAATGCGCCAGCTTCGCCCTAATGTTAATTTGGATTTACCAGCTGAACCTCCTGTAAGTTTACACTGTGTGTCCTTCCTGATTTGATTGTTTTAAGAGCTCCACTCCCTTTTGTAGCTCATTATCCCTCACCCAGCTTTTGATGTTTTTTTTCATTCCCAGACTAGTTCTGAAGCAATTCCACTTTTCCTTTGTGAGACGCTTTCACGCACTGTAATCACTTTTCATAATAATTTTGTCTGAAGGCAATTCCTTTAACTTAGCTACACACAAAACATTGCACATGGATGATCAGACACAAATGGTCAGCTTATAAAAGATTATTCATTAATGAGACTGGAAGTCAGTTAATAATCAATTTGGTAATGTAAGCATGATAGAGGTTAATCTTAAATGCCCTATTCTGCTATCAATATTTTATAATTTATCAAGTCAACATATTGCCCATTTACACTATACTTGTTAAATTTAAATAATTTTTTGTTTTGATTGGATTATGCTCATAATGCCAGTTTCTGATTATACTTCCTCAAAGATATAGGCCCCTCCATCCTTCTACTCCAAACAGTGAGTAAAAGGAAACATATAAAGAATACACATTTTTGTATAATTGGCAAAACGAATCTCATGAATTAACTGATCAGAGCACCATTGTTCTTGGACATTTACAGTTGTCCAGTTCACTCCTCAAAAAATGAATAGAAAGGCAGAGCCAAACTCTTCATCATTGCAGAGAGCAGCCACTGGCCTGGGGATTGTGAAGGTAGAAGCTGGTCCTGGCCAACAGGACTATTATGAAGCCAGTTACTTTCTGTTAGAGGCTGTCCTCATTTTACTGCAGTGCTCAGAATATCCAACGGCTGACATATATATATATGTCGGATAGGAAAGGAAAAAAAGCTGCAAAACTTAGAGTCATAGAGATGTACAGCACGAAGCAAACCCTTCAGTCCAACTCATCCATGCTGACCAGATATCCTAAATTAATCTAATCCCATTTGCCAGGCTTTGGCCCATATCCCTCTAAACCTTCCTATTCATATACCCATCCAGATGCCTTTTAAATGTTGTAATTGTACCCACCAACACCACCTCCTCTGGCAGCTCGTTCCATACATGCAACATCCTCTGCATGAAAATGTTGCCTCTTAGATCCCTTTTAAAATCTTTCCCCTCTCACCTTAAACCTATGCTCTCCAGTTTTGGACTCCCATACACTGGGGAAAAGTCCTTGCCTATTTATCCTATACAAGCCCCTCATGATTTTCTAAACCTCTATCAGGCCACCCCTTAGCCTCCGACACTCCGGGGAAAACAGCCCCAGCCTGTTCAGCCTCTCTCTATAGCTCAAACCCTTCTACTCTGGCAACATCCTTGTAAATCCTTGCTGAACCCTTTCAAGTTCCTAAAGCAAGGAGACCAGAATTGAACACAGTATTCCAAAAATAATCTAACCAATGTCCTGCACAGCCACAACATGACATCCCAACTGCTATAGGCAATGCACTGACCAATAAAGGCAGGTGTACCAAATGCCTCTTTACCATCCTGTCTACCTGCAACTCCACTTCCAAGGAAATATGAATTTGCATTCCAAGATCCATTTGTACAGCACACTCTCCAGGGTATTACCATTAAATGTTCAGGTTCTGCACTGATTTGCCCTACCAAAATGTAACCTCAAGTTTATCTAGATTAAATTCAAACTGCCACTCCTTGGTCCATAGGCGCATCTGATCAAGTTCTCCTTGTACTTTGAGCCAACCTTCCTCGTTGTGCACTGCACCCCATCAATTTTGGTGTAATCTGCAAACTTACTAACCATACCTCCTGTATTCACATGCAAATCATTTCTATAAATAACAAAAAGCAGTTGGACCCACCACCAATCCCTGTATCACATTGCTGATCATCAGCGTCCAGTCTGAAAATCAATCCTCCACTACCACCCTCTGTCTCCTACCTTTGAGCCAGTTCTGAATCCATGTGACAGAGATTTCTAATGGCTTTTCACATGTAATTTTCATTCAAAAAATGTCAATGTCTTATACATTCATTGATGCCACATAAGCCAAATATTAAATTGAGTGAGGTAATAAGTAGGATCAATGAAATTACTATCAAAAGTGTTTTTTGAACAATTTGATTGACTGGTTTTGAGGCTCCTGATTGGAACTATTGAAAATAAATGTGAATCATTTGATATGATTAGTTACATTTGTCATGCTTGCTGCTGCATATGTTTTTTTATCTCCAACTGCTGCCGTGACATTGACCACCTCAACCTGTTCACTCCCTCGCCCAGTCCAACCTCTCACCTTCATGAAGTGCAGCCCTCTACTCCAACCCCAACCTCGCCATTAAACCAGCGGATGGAGGAGGGGTGCAGGGGTGGCAGTGGTAGTTTGGTACACTGACCTCTACACAGCTGAAGCCAGGCGCCAACTTACGGACATCTCCTCCTACTGCCCCCTCAACCATGACCTCACCTTTCATCACCAAACCATCATCTCCCAGTGCGTCCACAACCTCATCACCTCAGGGGATCTCCGACCCACACCCTCCAACCTCAAAGTCCCAGAACCCCGCACCGCCCGGTTCTACCTCTTACCCCATATCCACAAACCGGACTGCACCGGTCGACCTATCATCTCCACCTGCACTTGCCCCACCGAATTTATTTTCTTATATCTGGACACCCCTTTGTCCTGGACACCCACACACATTTAGGACACTACCCATGTCCTCTGCTTCCCTGGCCTCCAAGGCCTCATCTTTACCAAGGACATTTAGTCCCTGTACACATCCATCCACCATAGCAAAGAATTCTAGGCCCTCAGTTTCTTCCTTTCCAGCCGATCAACCACTACCCCTCCACCGACACACTCAATTGATTTGCCGAACTGGTCCTCATCCTCAACAATTTCTCCCTTGAATCCTCCTACTTTGTTCAGACCAAAAGGGGAGCCATGGGCACCCGCATGGGGCCCAGCTATGCCTGCCTTTTGTAGGATATGTGGAACAGTCCATCTTCTGCAGTTATACCAGCACCATTCCCCACCATTTCCTCCATTACATTGATGACTGTATCGACACCACCTTCTGCTCGCATGAGGAGGTTAAACAGTTCATCAACTTCACTAACACCTTCCACCCTGACCTTAAGCTCACCTGGACCACCTCAGACACCTCACTCCCCTTGCTGGACCTCTCAGTCTCCACCTCCAACAACTGACTCAACATGGGCATCTATTTCAAACCCACCGACTCCTACAGCTACCTGGACTACACCTCCTCCCACCCCCTCCTCCTGTAAAAACACTATCCCTTATCCCAATTCCTCTGCGTCCGCCATATCTATTCCTAGGAGGAGCAATTTACTACAGTACATCCCAGATGGCCTCCTTTTTCCAAGGACCTCAATATCCCCTTACACATGATCAACAATGCCCTCTAGCATATCTCCTCCACTTCCCGCACCTCCATACTCGAACCCACCCCTCCAACCACAACAAGGATAGAAGCTCTCTGGACCTTACCTTCCACTCCACCAATCTCCAAATACAATGCATCATCCTCCACCATCTCTGCCACATACAGTCAGACCCCATCACCAGAGACATATTTCCCTTCCCACCCCTATCTACATTCTGCAGAGATCATTCCCTCCATGACTCCCTCATTAGGTCCACACCCTCCCAACCAACCCACCATCCACACCCAGCACCTTCCCTGCTGCCGCAAGAGGTGCGAAACCTGCGCACACACCTCCCCACTCACCTCTGCCCAAGGATCTTTTCACTTCTAGCAGAGACTTTCCTGCACATCCAAACACCTCATCTACTATGGCTGTTGACCTTGATGTGATAGTCTCTACATTGGGGAGACAGGACGCCATCTTGCGGAATGTTTCAGGGAACATCTCTGGGACACACGCACCAAACAATCCCACCACCTTCAGGCCGAACACTTCAACTCTCCCTCCCACTCCGCCAAAGACATGGAAGTCCTGGGCCTCCTCCACCGCCAAATCCAAGCCACCCGACGATTGGAGAAAGAACACCTCATCTTTCGCCTTGAGACCCCACATGGCATCAATATTGATTTCACCAGTTTCCTCATCTCCCCTCACCCCACCTCATCCCATACCCAACCCTCCAACTCAGCACTGCCCTCTTGAACTGTTCTACCTATCCATCTTCCTTTCCACCTTCCCCTCCAACCTATCACTATCACCCCCTAACTGCATCTACCTATCGCCTTCCTAGCTAACTTCCCCCACCCACATATTTATCTCTCAGCATCCCATCCAACATTCTTGATGAACGGCTTAAGCACAAAACGTCAATTCCCCTGCTCCTCGGATGTTGCCTAACCAGCTGTGCTTTTCCAATGCCACACTTGTCAACTCTGATCTCCAGCATCTGCAGGTCTCATTTTCACCTAGCGTTTTTTTATTTGCCTAGATCAATGTTTTGTTTTTATCATTGAAGTATTGGAAGCAATCTTTATGACAACTAGCTTACAGAGTTTGCTAAATGTTTGCAATGGTTTGCTCGATATGACGTCTTATTATCACTGATCATATTAAAATTATAAAGGTCCTTTAAATGTTGGCGTTAGAAGAGCTTCATTCTTCTCTGAGCCATTTCCTCTCTGCTTCCCCCCACCCCCAGTGGAATTCTTAGCCATACCTTTGTTAAGTCAGAGCCAACTTATTTTGGTTAGCTGCAAAGCTTCTATCCTCTATAAAAATTGAAATCATCCAATGCTTTGGGCTCATGTCTGACCTCATTCTAAGTTCCTATCACCTCCCATCAGCTCAATGTTTCCTGACCTACTTTGAAATCTGATCGATCATTGTTTCTTATGCTCAAATTGCTCCATTTCAAAATCTCTCTGTAAAGTGTAATTGTCTCCAGCCTTGCCATCATTTAACCTGCAATTCTTTATAATCTTAACCATTAGTACATCCCTGACTGTTTCACTGGTTGCTTTACCTTCAGCCATCCATTCCCTAACCATTCCCACAAAAGGTCAGTATCTCTTTGCGTCATTCATGGTTTTTAAGCTCCTTAACTTATCGACCAAGTTCTTTCTTTCACTCATCATCACTCCTCGTCTGATTTTTCTCCTATGAAGCTTCGTAGGATTTTTTAAATATAATTAAATGTGCTACATAAATGTGCATAAATCTTCAAAAGGAGAGAGTGCAAAGATGAGCAACAGAGTCTTCCCAAGTATAAGGCGCTGATTTATAGAGGACAGGTCGAGACTTAGGCTCCTTTGTCTCGAAGATAAAAGCTTAAGAAGCGAGATTGGAATTTTAGTAAGTGAATCCACAATATTACCTTAAGTTCCAACAAGCCAGCTGAAAAAGTCAAATTGTGAGCAGAATATTTAAAACAAATCAAAAACTAAAGAAAAACAAAATAGAAACAAAAAAAAAGTAGGAGAAACTTAGGTTCATGGTAAGAAGTTCCATAGGCTGGCAGAAAACAGGGGAAATGCATAAATGGCTCTTTTTGAAATTGGCGTGATGTGACTACTGGGCTTGTATAGGGGGCTGGATCTTAAATAATTGAATACAAATGATGAAAAATTGATGCAAGGGTAACAAAGCAATTGTGGGTACGTTGGAAAATGTCAAAAAAGAGTTAGGAAAATATGTTGCAAGGATGACATAAAAAGAATGCAGACTGATACAGACAGATTATGTGAGTGAGGAACTGTCTATTAAATGGAGCACAATGTGGAAAAATGTTGAGCTGTTGACTATGGCAAGAAGACCTTTTTTAAAAAGTAGATTATTATTTAAACAGAGAATAACGGCAGAACTCCAAGGTGTAAATGAATCATGATGTTCGACTGCACAAGTCACAAAACATTAGTCACAAAAGTAAGCAATTACTGCAAGTGATTAAGACTAATGGAATGGTAACCTTTATTATGAGCAGTAAAGCATGGATCTTATGATTCAGTTATACAAGTCAATGTCGAGACACCTTGAATTCTGTGTGGTGGTCTCATTTGGAGTCATAGCGTCAGAGTTGTAGAACATGGAAATAGACCCTTCAGTCCAGCTTCTCCATGCCAAGCAGATATCCGATCCTAATCTTGTCTTATTTGCCAGCATTTGGCTCATGCCTCTAAACCCTTCCTATTCGTAGAGTCATAGAATCATGGAGATGTACAGCATGGAAACAGACCCTTTGGTCCAACCCATCCATGCTGACCAGATATTCCAACCCAATCTAGTCCTACCTGCCAGCACCCAGCCCATATCCCTCCAAACCCTTCTTATTCATATACCCATCCAAATGCCTCTTAAATGTTGCAATTGTACCAGCCTCTACCACATCCTCTGGCAGCTCATTCCATACACGTACCACCCTCTGCGTGAAAAAAATTGCCCCTTAGGTCTCTTTTATATCTTTCCCCTCTCACCCTAAACCTATGCCCTCTAGTTCTGGACTCCACGACCC